>NC_142525.1:23648216-23850716 GCF_964205215.1 Stylophora pistillata | reverse complement strand
ACTTAACACGCAAATCATAAACTATGACAATACTGAATTTATAAAAAGTCTTGTACTAAAACGTGGCTGTTTTGCATTAGTGGGGAAAGTTAGAGTAGGACATTTGAATATTTTCTCAGGTTCATCTCCATGATAATTAAACATTTTTAAACGCTTTCGTTGTTCGCGCTGTTAGGTCTGGCAGTAAAGGAGCGGGCAGCGTAGTTTATTCCATCCAAAGTTCTTTTACATTCCTTGAGAATTGAGATTAGTCATTAACTACTCCCTTTTACGTTGTGATTGGTAACAGGATTTTAACTCCCTACAAGTTCTGTCTCTTATTTATAGAGGACAATTGCAAGTAAAAGAGGACGCGTTTCCTCTGCTGATGATCGCAATATTTGTCAAAGAAAACCACTTCCGCCCCCATTAGACGCACTTTGACATTGATTCTCGCGAAGAATTACCTTACTAAGCCGCTATGAAATAGATAAAGGGAAAACCATTATTCTAAAAAAAGACTGAATTCTATACATTTTTCCTTGCAAAAACGACTTTTATTTTACAGATTAAAGACATAAAAAAAAAAATGCGTGCCCGTGTTAGCACCCGCTTGATTTGTTTGTAAGATTTCTCTATTGTAAAACAGAATAAAGACAAAAAATGTGAGAACCAAAGAACACTTTGAAAACCAGAATGCATCGGGAAAAGTTCGTCTTCCATATATTTCCACAAATTAGAACCACTAAAGTTAGGGACATTTAGGAAATGTTTCACAATAAAATTTACCTGATAGACTTTCTAGTATGAGTGTCTTGGACCTCATTGAAGTTTGACGATAAATCACCTTTGGAGTATACAATCAATGCAGACACGATACTACTTGACGAAGAAAGAAACCCATAGAAATAATGAAAATGAATGCATTCCACCTAAAGTAATTAAGACTATTGTCACCTAACATACTTTGGCAGTTGTTTCGACCTATTACACCCTGTCCCACTCTTTGGTTGTGTTTCGAAACGTTAAATACGTGTAGAACGAAGCACAGAGTGGTTTTGCTCATCCAGGCAATAATTGTGACTATCAACCTCTGTCGGGATCTATCTAGTTACTATCTCTTGATCCATTACTTGTGATGATCACTGTGTGGTTCCTATATCTTATAACAAGTAAAGGACTACTCAGAAAACACCATTTAAGCGTTGTGATGGCTTTTACGGCTGTTATTCCAGTGCTCTCTTGCGAAAAGGACAACCAGACACTAAGGTGGCGCTTAAATTAAAGGGAGCCTCCACTCTTTTTATAAATGACGCTCAAAATGTCCCAAATGTACTTCTCAATAGGTCTAGCAAAAAAAAAACCTACGAAACGATCTGATTTTTTTTTTATTGTTTTCTACAGAAGGGTCAAACAACCACTTCGAATTTGCCGCGAACGCCATCTTAAATAGTGCGCAATGCACTCTGGGTTGATGAGGTGGTTCCTCGGTGCACTTGTGGGGAAGTGTTTCACCCTTTTTGATGCTCTAATGCTTTCGTCTGAAGGAACTTTTTAGTGAGTATTTCAGTGTCAGATCTTCCCCATCAGCTGGAGCTATAAGCACTCTGAAGTGTAGAATCGGCGGTCGATCTTCCCCATCAGCCGGAGCCATAAGCACTATGAAGTGTTCGATTGGCGGCCGACATTTTCAGAATTAAAACCTGACGCTTCTCCATATTCTTCTTCTTCTACTTTACTTTCCTGTTTCTCTTTGCTTGAAGAATACTCCGGCTCCAACTGATGGGGAAGATCTGTTACATACTCGCTAAAATTTTCTTCAGACGATAGAAAAATGGCTCATATTGATAGTTTTGGTATGGTTCTTTAGATAGATTTCACCTATCATTCACAATTCCAGCCTCTACATCAAATAAAAGATGGACTTCGCCCAGGTCACATTAAAGGAACTCACCAATTCTTGGGCCCTTGTGGGATGACCAAAACCGTTGTGGAGACGTGTCGGTTCAGCAACCCAAAATCAGAACAAAACTTAAGAAAGACAAAATGATCCCAAAACAACTTTTTTTCACTTTAATGACACTCAAATACTCCACTACTATCTTCATAACATGATGTAAGTTATATTGTGTTTAGTTGCAATGTGCAATGTGATGTATATAGGCCCTTACATCACGTATGCAACGCGGATCCTTGCGTATGAAAAAAGAATGCCTCGTCTGATCTCGGAAACGCGTTATAAAATCTGAAAAAACAAACAAAACGCCACTAAGAATAAAGAAAAGCTTCCCTTAATTCGAGATCAGCAAAAAAATAACCTCGACGTCGTTATACAATTTTGTCTCTTTTGTTAAAGCTACGCAGTGGAAATTCTAATGACTAAGTGAAAATCTGCAAATATTCGTGTGAATATTAGTATCGGCTGGTATCCTACAAAAAAGTCGCAACGGTCTTTTTAATTTATCAACTAAAAGCTATCAAGAAGAAGAATTATCTTTCGTTATCATCTCTCGTAATTAAATTGGATGATGATCTAATGACTTGTTCCTTTAAGCCCCTGAATATGTACATAAATCTCATATTTATGAAGTATTTTGATTGTAAAGTCGAGAAAAAACTCGTTGGCAGAAACTAACAGTGTATTATTAAGAACCTCTTCATAATTCTTTGAGTAACAATTAGCGTGTTCTTCACTCAGTCAATGTCTCGCAAAACTGATTGCTGAGGTAATATATTGAGATATACCAACAGTTACAGGGGTTCCGGCACGGCCTCGTTGTAAAGTTCAATAGCTTCCTTTAGGCAATGTGAGGCTGATGGACGTTTCTCTGGTATTTTGCTCCAGCAACTCTGCATCATCTCTTCCCAGCGGCGTGGGGGATGTTTACAGTCTTTCACATGTCCTGGGCGTCGGCCCTCGTCCACCATGGCAAAGAAAGCTACAAGATCGGTTGAGTTACGGACTTCACTGAAGGCCTGCAGTCCATACCACATCTCCCACAAAATTATCCCAAGGCTGTACATGTCTGCTTTGCTGTCATACAGTTGAGACTGAAACACTTCTGGCGCCATATAAACAGGTGTTCCTGCCAAAGTTCCTGTGATATGTTCCGCAGCCTTGGAAACGCCAACGTCGGTAATCTTCGCTACATTTTCCGCTGACAACTTTTATAGCGAAGGAAAAAGAAAAAGATTAATAAAAGCCGTTACATCTTGTACTATGACATAGTCGTCACAATAGAAAATAATTCGCTGGAGGATTCTGTCTGAGGACGGGACGAGTCACTAAATCTCTGGTAAAAAGAATTATAATTTGCTCTTTTACCATAATTTGATTGACTTAACTGATTAAACCTTAGATAAAAGAAGCCCAATGTTGGCAGTAATAGTTCTCTTTTTTTTTCCTTTTTTTTTTTCGCGTTTCGTGCACTGAAGAGGTGTCAAGGAGCATGACTCTTAAATGAACAATACTCGTCTAGAAAGCTTGGTCACGGATAAAATTTACGAGCTTCTCTTACACACTATTAGGAGTTCGTTTTCAATTTCATACCAGTATATTGTCCAACTTGAGATCTCTGTGAACTACGTTTTGCTCGTGAATAAAGGTCAGGGCAGCAGTTATCTGTTTTATCAATCGACAGGTGTCTCTTTTGGCATCAGCATTCTTGGAATTGGCAGGAGCTCTTTCTGGATTTTTGAAGATACGATCCTTCAAATTTCCGGTGCAGTATTCCATGACTAGTGCAACGCGGGTTTCACCATCATCCTTAAGAAGCGACATACCATGAAAATTGACCACGTTTGGATGCTTTAGTTTTCTGATGAGAAAAAGCATAGAACCATCACTTCTTCAAAGACAAAAATATTGAAAAGAAATACCCATGCAAAATTTCAAAAGCAGAAAAGCTGCATTTCGTATCTACAGCTGGAGTCCAAAGACACACCTTTATTTCTCTCATTATTGTGCATATATACATTTTATTTTTCCCTTCTTGTACCTATCGTCCACTCTACACCTCCAGACGAGTAGTACCAGTATCGCAAGAGACAACAAAAGGACGAGTTACCGATCTTGTCAAGTGACTTAAAATCTACTCGTAATGTTCCTAGCTGTAGAATGGAAAGTATTCTATCACAATTTTTCGCCACTAGTGTTTCGTCAGTTTTCCCCCAAGCGTTTGCTGTTGGGGTGCAAAATCCCTCGATAAGAAGGGCAGCGTGCAAATCATAAATTCAATTCCTCAAAACTTTACACTAAAACGTCTAAAGTAATAAATATTTAGTGAAATTTAAATAACTTACTTTAAAAGCTCAATTTCATTCACAATGTCGCAAGCATTTTCTGCTCTAAGCGACTCGGTGTAAATCTTCAATGCCACAGTTTGTTTGTCTCCGTTCTCCGTTTTCATCATTCCTTTGTACACAGAGGCAAAAGCACCCCGACCCAGAAACTCAGACTGGCCTTTTAGGTCTAACGTGTCGCCACTGATACCACCTGAAAGGCCCTCTTCTAACCCAAAAACGGCCAGACGACCGCTGATCTCAGAAGCTGTATCTATCATTGGTTGATAGATTTCTTTTATCTCTTTTGCTGGACGTTTTTCTTTCAGAAGTTGTTTACATAGCAGTTTATCGGCCTCGATCAGCTCTGGGATGCGGGCTTTAATTTGCTTAAGACATGTGGTGGCATCTTTCAGTTGCCCCTTCACGAAGGTCATAAGCACATCACCCTTTGTGACATCATTCAAGTAATCTGCAGACACTTCTTTCATAAAAGCACATTTGTCTTTTTCGTATTTCAAGATTTTGCTTCTGTTTTCCAATTTGCTCTTAATCGCCATTACGCCAACCACAGGTGCACTGATCACCAATGCAACGAGGCTTAGCGGAAACCAGATAGGGCTTGTGATACCGATGGCAACCTTCTTTGTCGTGGTGAATACGAGACCTACGTCAACAGAATGATCAACTTCTGTTACCAAATCGTCGGAAACTACAGCTCCCTGTAAATTACGGAGTTCTCCCTCAAGAAAATTGTACCGCTCCCGGAAGTGTTGTACAAGGGAGTCACGAGTACTTGCAAAAACGTGGTTGTCTTCTTCCCAATGCTCTATGATCTCTTGCAAGCGGCTTTGCATTACTTTTGTGATGATGCTTTTTGTCACCTCCCAGGATGTTTCTGCCTTTGGTACGTCATCCAAGGACCATGAAGTAAAGTGCGATTTCAACTCATCGGACCGAAGATAAACGGATAGACTGTCTACCGTGTCAGATGTGCGACGCTCCAAATAAGTGTGCAGATCTTCCATAACCTCATTTTGTTTTGTGTCTAGTCGCGTCAAACGAAGCAGAATAAATTCCATCACTTTCGTGACTTTTTCTTGGTTTCTTAAAGCGTTCTTCACATGGGCCGTAGCATTATAAACTATTTGGGACAAAAGGCCATATAGCCATCTAAAGAAAGTAAACGTACATTACAGTTGATCTAAGTGGCTTTGGTCACGCTCAAGTTCACAACTTACATACTTTCGCAGCTTTGGCACCTGAAAATTGGCTCATACTTTGTTCTTATGACTTCAAACAAACATTAAGAGTTACACAGTAGTTTAACAAGAAATTCTTGAATTGATTAACATATGACTGATTCAATGGTCCAAAATAACTCACGAGTTCTTTTATCCAGGGGTATTTCTAATGGAATTTGAATTGAGTGGAGTGTAATCCGATTCGCGTGATTTCAGAATCAAACGAGCGCGAAGCGTGATTTTGATTTGAAATCACAAATATGATTTGAGACCAAAGTTGCAGGAAACGAACCTAAATTACCTCTTTAGTAGATCTAAATCATTCGCATGATTTCAAAATCAAACGAGCACGCAGCGTGAGTTTGATTTGAAATCACAAGTATGATTTCAAACCAAAATTATATGACACAAACCTCAACAACCACTTTATTAAATTTGTTTTGAAGTAGCAAAATTCATTTGCTCAATACAAGTTTTTTTGTTACTTTGTTTATATTATTTATATTACCGTGTTGATATTTTATCGATTCAGTTTTCCTGCGATTTGACTGATTTCTTTCAAGAAAGCCTTTGAATTTGATTGGTTGTTGAGTTTTAGTAAAGCTGTCTCATTGGCTGGGGAAAAGATGCGATTTAGAACACAAAATGTTGTGATTTGTGAATAAATTGCCGATCAGATTGCAAAGATCAAGAGTGATATCAAAACGGATGTAATAAAGCTCTAGCTAATTACTTTAATCAAAAATGTGTGATCTTGCGGTCCCGTTGCTAAATGATTATCATTCGGCTTTACTCATAGTAGTCGGGTTTGGTTTCACCTGCATTGAACAATATAAATGCGTGTAGGAACAAATAAGAAAAGATAAACTCTCACCTCCAGTAGGTTTCAAGCCTAGATTTGATGCCCCTCAGAATCATGGATCTCATGCAGTCCATTAGAGTGACGAAATCTTTTGTTATGATCCCGTGATTTTGAGCGATGTTGGCATTCGTCGTTGACATTTGGACAATGTGGTTTTCTGGAACAATGTCAGGGTAGAACTTTCTCAGTTGTCTGATAACATGGTCTTCAACGTCTTTAGTTTCTTTCTCTGGAACTTGGTCCCACTTGTTGCACACGAACAAGGCACAGGTAGACGGAAACTTCCCTTCCTCGCGTTTTGCTTCGACGCCTTCCAACAACTTTCCTAGCTGTGATAAACAAATAAACATTTACATCGCTATCTCAATAAGGAAGCTATTTTTCTTTTGAATAAAGGCTGATAGTTTCGAAAGAAACTATTTGGGGCTGCGTCGGTGGGGGTAACGAAATAATTTGGATATATAATTTGGATATATCAATTTGACGTGGAAAGGAATGACTAGGACACATCGAAACCAGTTGCTAGGCATTTTAATTTACCTAATCATTCTAAGCAACATATGGCAATCTGCGGTCTTTCCTTACACTTAGGTAGCACGGAAAGCCGTAAAAATCTTGAACCAAAGTTCATCTTTCAAACCGGCAGTCTAAATCCCACAGGGATCAACGAACGCTTTTCATTCCACTAATTTATTCTTGTTTTTCTCGTTGCCATGTTCCCACCAGTAACGTAGCTCCATTTTCCACCTTTAAAAGCACGCACAACCCACAATTCCTCTATTCGCTCCGACGAAGGGCTAACGCTCGAAACGTCAGCTTTTGTAATCGTTACGGTGGCCAATTTACCATTTCAACTTTGTTGATATATCCAAATTATTTTTCTTTTGGGTTGCCTTTTATATAGCCAGTCATTTTCATTGTTCTATCGTTCATTCTTGACGTGTTTGGAGTTTTAAACGCTATCAAGTATAGAATTCATGAGCTAGGCCATGAAACTGTTGCCGCTTCCTTTTTAGTTGATCACAGCCTTTCTGTAAACATTTATCACCAACAATATGACATTTACTAAATTAGGTTAATTTTTATGACACTAGGCTAAACATACCTCCGACGTGCTAGTTCTCTTCATATTTGTCGAAAAATGTTATCTACTTATGAGTGATAAAAATCTATTCAAAACGCAACAACCCTGTGTAAGCGGTTGAAGTGGAAATCATCAGAAATCCGATACAATTCTTGTACAGGCTAAACAAACGGAAGAACCTGACGGAAATATTAAGATTAGAATGGCATACTCATGGCTTATTGATTTTAGGTATTTACGGTTTGGGAAATCAGGTTCCTCTGTCTCTACTGATGTTCTTCGGATAGAGTCTTTCGCAGTTGGCTTCTTTTTTAATCATACGGGTGCACCAATGAGGGCCACGGTCAGTAAACATAACGTGGTTCCGAACACGTGTCATGGTTCATCAACGTATTCTGAAATCGCTGAGTTTGAGAGTAAACAAGCCATATGTCTCGATCGTCGCTCTCCCTTAAGCGTGCGATTAGTCTAGACAAATCACGTGGTTCAATATACCAAGCCTAAACTGGGGAATATCCGAGGAGTTACCTCAAGTGATATTCTCTAATTTTCAAACCTTTCGTCTACGACTATAACAGTCTTCATTTAAAATTTAATTCAAGATAAGACAACGTTTCGTTAATGTCGCAGGAGGAAGGACATGATTGATGTTTCTTAAAGTCGTACCAGAGAAAACCGAAAAGTAAATATCCCAAATAGCTAACAGGGACCTGTTCGTAGACATTTTATTGTTTTTTTAATAAAAATACTTGAAGGATAATAAACACCTTGAACATTTTCTGTTCGCCGAGGCTCACAGTGATCCACAAGCTTCGCTCTCTCGTAATTTCGCTTCTTTGGCTCCTAGGTCAAAAGCTCCTCGAACAAGGTTTGGCATAAAGTAAGGCAAATTTAATAAGAAAGTGCACAATTCCGAATGTTAAATTCAAGTTACTATTGCAAGGGCAGTTTTTTACTTCTGTTTTACGTTCACACTTACTCTGTCTCTCTGAACTCCTCCGGCGTTCGCGCAGTTAATGACATATACAAATGCAAAGGCTTGAGGTAGATACTCTGTCACTATTTCGTCCATGATGTCAGATTCACCAACACCAGGACTGTCGACAATAACGACTCCATTCTGAAAATAAGACAGGGTTGGTCAGAAAATTCTCCAGTAACAAAACATCATTTATAACTAAGCTTTCGGCACACGCTGTTGTAGATTGGAAGTTACAATTGTGATTGCGTTACAAGGAGCTACAACAGTTTTTTATTTGCTTCCATTTACAATGAACATGATCGGAAGGGTGACGTTGTGCTTGTATCTGGCAATATTAACGGATCATTTCGTTTTCAGTTTCAAGAAACTGATGTCAATGTGATCGTTCTCTACGATTGACACGACCTTGGTTGACCTAGCTATATTATAAGTAGTGCCTTGCAATAACCAATTTTATTGCTTACAATTTAGTATAAAAATAGGAGTTCTTTTTAGCTGTTAGAGTGGCTCTTTACACACCCGTTGTAAATTGAGTGAATGCAAGAGAGGAATAAAAAGTCAGTCGACTCTACTGTTCTAAGTTGATTATAGTTATATCCCTAGAAAACGGGGCAGAGTTTACAACACACAAGAAATCGTGGAAATTCCAAGGGAAAGTGGGGGGATGGGGTTCTTATGACATACATAGTTGTATTTTTTATTATTATTTTTCTTTAACCTTAATAATTACGCATCAACAATTGCATACGAAAAAAAATTAAATCGTTTTTCTGGGAATAAAGCAATAATTACGCTACCTTCAAAAGTCGATGCGGCCAATAGAGTTCAACCTTCTTGTAAATAGAACCTTTTTCTCGGTCGCTCTTCAAATGGACATAGGGGGAGATCTGCTCAAGGAAGCTCTTTTTAGATGCCTCATCTGAAGGCTCTACTAGGCGAAAAGATTTCGTCTGCAATCCTGTTTCCGGATCCTTGACCTTAAAGTGGGCAACAATTCTGCGAACCTCTCCGTATCTCAATTCGCAGATGGTTGAGGTGGTGCTAAGTACAGAATAAGGAAGAAGCTCCTCTCCGAGAATGAGGTTTACCAGACTACTTTTTCCAGACCCAGTTTCACCTTTAAAAATGCAACGATAGAAAAGTTTGACTGAGAGCGTATCACCAGGAAAAATGTGTCCAAAGTTTTCATGGTCATTCAAGTCCCATTGTTCTCATCTGTAGATTTATCAATTGTGTATAATTAAACGAGTGGCTCTCTGAGCCAAAATTATACGCACCAATAGTATTGCCCTACAGAAATAAGATATCACGATTGAATAAAAGATACAATTTGACTTACAGATGATGTGCAACTAAAGAGTCATCTTCACAAGTGAGCTTCTATCGAAAACGCTGCACAAAAGAAACCTGGAAATATTTCGTCACCTTCCAAATACTAATTCGTTGTTATTACCAACTGAGTCAGTGACTCAACATTTGCTTCACGCCTGACGTGCGCTCAAAGTTTATATATTGAACCAAAGCAAATTTCATTACATTTACCTGCCACTAAAAGATAGTAATCTTTCTGTCCTAGTCTTATCTGGTGATTTTTCATCTTCTCTGTCACGTTACCCATATTCTTCAACAGCAATGTTCGAATCTTGTCATCAAGTCCATCATAACACTTGTTAACCTCGTAGTAAAACGCTGATAATATTTCTCTCTTCTTTGCATCTTCGTCTTTTACTCTTGACAAAACAGAAAAGGCCTGAAAATGGAAAAGCATGTTTGCATATACACTTGGTGAACTGGAGATCAAAAGTAGAACGCTCACTGACATTTTTCGTTCACACTATTCCCAAATTTCATTCCAATCGTGCGCCACCTCTCACAATTATCATGAAATGGAAAAAAATGAGAATCAATCGCGCTTTGTCTTCTCTGAAAAATCGAAGGGTCCGAAATTCTCCCAGAAGGTCGTTGTCCCCTTCGTATAACTATAACAAATTTATGCAACTTTGGCAACTTTGCGGGCCACAAAGCGATGCACTCAGTCCTGCTTTCAAAATTTATGGCGGCCAAGAGGTAAAATTTGGAGTACTAAACTACAAGGATAACGCTTTTGTGATATATATATATATGTATCATAATTATTCACATTCGTACAAGGCAGGCGAAATAAATCAGGATTCAGTGAAAGTCCCATGAACCAACTCTTGATCCATATGATAAAGTGAGTTGATCAATTGCGACTGTTTAAATGGTGTAAAAGCAGGGGCAGCTTAAAAAACCCCTTTTTAACCTTCACCTTGTGATAAATTCACTATAGGCAAAGAAAACAATACATGTGGTCTCGCTCTCTACATCCAAGGGTTCCTCTGGAACTAACTGCCAAATGATCACAATCATTTTCTTCACCTAACCCTAACTCTTGGCAAATTTATGCTTATAATTTGCTTTGAGTATGTTGTCAGTAACTTGCCATTCAACGGCTGGAGAACAATTTTCATTCAGACGTTGTTTTCAGCCGGAAATCAAAATATGCAGAAAAGCATGCAAGAAGAATAAAGAATTAACATACCTGCATTAGTCAAAACTATGGAACGCCATAACTGTCTTATGATATTTTGTTTCCTTATCCGTGGTGCTTTTCTTATCATTTTCGGTGCTTGTATTATGATATTCGGTGGTCTGGTTGCTATAATCGGTGCCAGTCACCTTATACTCGGCTCTTTATCCAAGGTACTCGGTAATTTCCACATTATACCTGGTGTGAAAGCCCTTATAATCACTGCTAACCGCTTTATACTCGGTGCTTGGATCAATTTTAGCGTTGCAGCTTTCTCTATATTCGGTGAATAATTTGCCATGCTCTATGCTTTTTACGTAGTCAGTTTGCACCTGATTTGTGGTCAGTTTAGCATCTGGTTTGGTGCCAACATCTTGCTACTCGGTGCAAACAACTTGCTACTCGGTGCTCAGCGATTCGGTTCATACAGCATTATATTCGGTGCATTTGCAACATGGTATTCGCTGAGCCAGTATATCTGGTCATCTAAACTACTCCAAAGCACATGCTCACATCGTATTCGTGAGACTGGTCCCCAGAGCCCACCGTTTCGATTCATCACGTGGTCAGCGTGCGGCTATGGTCAGTGAACATGTTCGATACATGACGTACACACCGATAACGCGCCAAGAGCAATTTCTTCCCTCCTTCGTACAAACCGTAACCTTACAGGTCATTTTTATGTATTAAATTTATGGATGACATACTCCGAGAACTGAATTTGGGAACTCTAGTTGATAGATTCAATGATGAGAAAGTGGAAGTTGACATCGTAATTTCAGCTTCAGACAGCGAGTCAGCTCGACTTGGTGTTTGTACCATCGGCGAACGCATACGTCTTCGCAATCTTTGCAAGGCAAGGAAGCAGGCAAATTTCGAAGTTTCCCATGCATCCACATCAAGAAATCGAGAAGAGCGATTAGCTTTGTTTAATCCGCGATGGCAAGGGAGAGTAGCCTCTGGGAGTGATTCTAAACGAAGAAAAACAACCACAAAGTCGAAGCTATGGACCGCTCACTTTGTTTGTTTAGCCGACCGGTTTTGTTTTAAAACGCCTACATCAGTTGAAAAGCAAATACTTTTCAAAGCCGGACTTGGACTGAAGAAGATTAAGCTCGATCTTGAAGACGATGAGAATACCGTTAAGGAAAAGATTAGCTCAGATGCCTTGGATAGTCAAGGGGAACTAGAAGCATTTTCCGCCCTTCGAACATGTGGCGGCTTTGAGCTAATGCAGTGCAGTCCGAACTGTAGGGACTTAACTCGAATTACTTGTGCATGGAACGCAAAGGACCTCAGAGCCAATCTGGGAGGTGGGCAAAGCAAAATATATCTGGTACCTATACAGAAATCCCTTTCTACGAGACCCCTTGCACTAAAGGGTGCTGAATCTACACTTAAAGAAAAATGTAACAAATGCAAGAAAGATATTTTGGTTCGTTAACTAAGAAAGCATCTATGGGATTGTGAAGATACAGATGATGTGATCGATGATTCAACCCTGCAAACTTCCGTGTTTGAAACACGACCAACAACTCTTGGGTCCTCAACAACTACAACAGCTGTTTTAAGCCATGTAGTTTTCGAAAGCACCCGGAGGAATCTCACCACTTCCGCTGTTTATTCCCTGGTTTCCCACAGCCCTTCAGTTGTAGAGAGAAGTTCTACTTCCATGAATCCAGATCCAACTAAACCTCCATCTTTCAATTCAAGTGCAGAAGACCCTAGTATTGACACTTCCTTATTCATGGTAGAAATGTCAGTGGATGAAGTGGTCAATAAAACTGTCCATTATTGCCAGACACATGATGTCAACAATCCAGTAGAGATCTTACGGTGTTTTCAACAAAACATAGTTACTGGAAGAGACCTAGAAGTTGAAAAATGCGCATGAACCAACAGAAGGAGAAACCAATTACATTATGGTTGATAGTTCAAACCTACTTCAGTCATCATTTGATGAGTTAAGTTGTCTGCAAGACTACAAAGACCTTAGAAGTACAATTTTATGATGAGGTACTACTCTTGTCACCATATTTTGTTCTAGGAAACAGTTTTATTTATGGCATAACTGTGTCAACAACAGAATTTTTTAATCTGATTGGTTCTAAACTTCCCTTAGATATTGCTTAATTTGGCTGATTTAGCACCAGAACTGTCCTGCTTTGCCTGTCCATTTAGAAGCTCTATGTAATCAGACAGGTGAAGCTGGACAGTTTAACAGCCAATGAAAATCAAGCATCAATTGTTGCTCCCCTATAGTGTTTATCAACCTGAATTAGTCCAGTCAGCAATTCAATATGACAAATTTTATTTGTGTTAAAAAAGGTTGATACACTTGGAGCCCTGTGCTCCATATTCTGATAGTTGGTGCAAAAGTTGTAAAAAAAAATGTAAACTCATGTTTAAGAAATTTGCACTTTAATGAATGTTCAAATCCTGACAGTCTCGCTTTTTGTTGTTGACACAATTATTCTTTATTTTTTGTTAATTCATAGAGGAATTCCTGTCCTAATTCAGGGTATTCAGGATTGAGATGTTAAATGTTGAAAGCCACTAAGACCAGATTGCTCCATGGATAGTACCCCACTCAATCCTATTACCACCAGGGCACGATTATTTTTTTTCCCTTAAGTTTTCTAAGTAACAGGTAATAAGCATTTCATTTTTGTCAAGCTGTCCTTTATCAAAATCATATCATTCTATATTTTACTGAAATATGTGCCACAGCACAGTTATGTCAATATTATTTGGAGTGACTCATTTGGGAGCAGGGTTTATTGGAGTAAACACCATACTCAGAACAGTTTTTAATAAATGTGATTGGTGGTGAAATGTTTGGTTTCATAGGATAATGTGGTTTTTGTTGTTGATCTTATTGTTACCACCAGGAAGCCGAGGACTGTGGTGGTCCCCGTAAGGAATTCTTTCCGCTGGTGTTAATGGAAATTAAAAGTACCTATTTTGATCATGGATTGTGAGAACCGATGAGGGAAAATTACACCTTGATTGGGATTATTTTTTGTAGGTATCAAGCAAGTGAAATTTGCATGTAAATTTATAAAATGTATGTGTGTATATATGAACAGAATGCCCCAAATCAATTGATTAATGATGTAATTCTTGCAATTAAAGGACTCAGTATCATCCACAATGGCAAGATACCTACTTTTATGAATGAAGAAATGATACATGATACAGAGCATCTTTAGCACAAGTGAACTTAGACCTTGTCTGGCAGAATTACGAGATGGATTAAGGAAAGTTGGTATTTATCAGGTAGGGACACAAAACCACACATGCTTTCAGCATTTTCAGGTGTCTTTCCTCATGTAACTTTACTTCTGCAGATTATTATTCTGCATGGTACAGTGTGACGTAGAGTGTCCATAGAAGACAACAAACATGACCCATAGAAAAGGGTTCTCACAAACATTTTTCAAACAATAGATCAAAATTGTAAAAGTGCTTTTGTTATTGTTATCAGCAAAACATAGACTATTCCTCATCAGACAGTCAATGATACAGTCATACCAAGGCTGAACTCTGGCAGTGTTGTTTCTGGGTGACTATAAAAAATCTTACTTTTCTTGTAGAAATTGTATGCTGCACACCCTCAATAGCACTGGTTAAGAGCATTGGTGCTCTCCTCTTCTTTTTTTTTGGAGCACAGCCTTGCATACTCTGTGTACATGAACATACTTGAGTATTTCGGCCTTGTAAAAGTTTCCTAGCTTAAATGTGTTTTTTGGGCATCAATCAATTCTTTAGTATTTTTATCTCAACAGCTTGGATGCCAACTCCCCCTGTTTTTTGCACCTGTTGAGACCTAGCCAAGCAGCAACTCTGAATGTGAGAAAAGTCATTCATTTTTTGGAACTGGAATTCAGTGAAGAAGGATCAAACAACAGAAAATTTGAAAATTCTCAGTTTATGAAATACTTGAGAGAGGTTGGAAGTAAGTTTATTGGACATTCAATATGAACAATCTTTCACATTCACACATAATGCATCTTGCTAATAAAAATCTCTCCCTGTGTGGAGGCAACATATCTTTGCCTCAGACCTGTAACATAACTCAGGAATAGGAACAACTGCTTATATCTAAATATCTAAGATTAACAAGGAGCAAACTGGATCTGACAAAATATGACTTAAACCAGGTATTGAAAATTGTTTTTGACTATCAAGGATGGATTTATTATGTAAAGGCTATTGAACTTACTTGTACAGTATCTATTTGCAGTATTATAACAGATAGGTTTTTTGAAGCAAATATATTCAAATGATGTAACTAAAACAGTTCGTCATGTTTCTTTGACCTACAGGTGGGAGAAGAGCTGGTTTAGGCCTTGGCCACATGCTGCAGTTTACAACAGGTGCAGACAATGAACCTGCTTTGGGTTTTCAAATCCAGCCAAGCCTTGCATTTGTAGAAGCAACAACTTCGTTCCTTCCCTCAGCCAATACTTGCATTTGCCGTTTAACTCTCCCACAGCCATCCGTCAATCATGCCCTTCCAACAGAAAAACAGTTCTATAACTTGTATGACCTAGCATTTTCAAATGCTTACTTTGGTCATGCTTAAGTACAGGTATTGCCACCCTCGAGAAAATTATGAACTATCATTTTTCTGCTTTTCCCATGCTACAGGTCATGAAGTACCAGTAATCTTTACAATGTAGATGTTGTTTTGTTACAGTTGAAATGCAAAAAAATTTGCACTGCTTAGGTTTGGGGTCAGTCAAGAGATTGCTCATAACTTCAGGTTTTAGAATTTCTGCTAAGTACAAATGAATCTTGTTATCTATTCTGAAGTAAAGGGTGAGGCTTGCTGTACCCTTTTAAGTTCCTCACTTTGCAGATCATAAAGGCAATTTTTGTGAATTGCCTTGAGACTCTTTTTCTTTGTGGCTACTGCCCTTATGATGTCTTGAAGTGGGCACCGTTAAGTACTCCATTCATCGGTTGTGGACTGGGTTAAACCAGTGATAATAATATGAGTAACTCAAACTAAATGACAACTAGGCAGGTTTGTTTAACCCTTCAACCACCAATATCAATATGCTCTATTCTCCTCACCATAGTCCCTGTGTATCTTGTGATAGCAGTGGTATGCTGTCAGGAGAAATAGATCATTGCTGGCCACATGCTATTGGGGCTTAAAGGGTTAAAGTTTAAATCTAGTTAGATGTACAACAAAACAGTTTCTTGTTTGAACTTGTATAGAATCTTGGTTTTTCAGTTAACATACTTCTGGCCAGTTGCCTTTCACAGCAAAAAAGAGTGACTGATATTTTACTATAAATTTTGAAAGCTGCAATTTGTCTAATCAATCACATTTCCCCTGTTGTTTGGAAATCAAGATTGTAATAAGGTTCTACAAAGAATCACCAAGGTTAGTTTCCTTTGTGTCTTTGAATAACTTCAGCTGCTGTTTGAAAGTCTTCAATTCCATGGTTGAAGGATGTGTATGTTTTTGAATAAAGTTCAGTTGTGCAAGGCTCATCAATTTCAATTACCAGCGGTCTAAACACTGGCCTGTTGTCCCTGTCTTCATCATCAGTGACAATTCCTTCTACACCATAATTATTCAGATCCAACATTGAGACATCTGGCCCAGGATCTTGCATCTGTCCAGCCAACCACAGCCGAAGTGGACTAGACCTTGTGGTCCGAATACGATGGCAAGACCAGACAATTTGCCATATTTTCAATTTCTCGTTGATCTTAGGTAAATATATGAAGTGAAGTGCAGCAAGATGAACGTCACTTAAAGGGTCAAGGATTTGGGTGTCTTCCATGAAGTAAAACAGGTCATAATAAAAACCCAAAACTCCTTCATACACATCCCTCCATAAACATTCTATGCATTGGTTATGGGTGCTTTTGCCTGTAATCATGCTACCTCGGTTACCCCCTCTGTATTCAATCATAAAATCAGCTACGCCAACATTTTCTAAACCCTTGTCACTTCGAACCCTACTTGGTATACCAAACTGATGAACAGCATCTAAAAAGAATCTGAGAATAGTAGCAGCCGAATTGTTAACAGTGCACTCCAGCATTACGGGCAACCGGCTAAATCCGTCTATTCCACCTACAATAACAAAATTCCAACGAATCAGCTTGTGATTGGTATCAACATGCCATAACTCATTAGGACCCTTCACATTGTACACTCTTCTTTGAAGACGTCCTTCTGTTCGTTCTTGGATACCTAATCCATCTACTCTGTGTAAGCTATCTCTCAACCGCATTCGTTGAACCTTAACCCCTTTTTCATACAATAGCTGTTTCAGGAGAACCTCACTGCAACGTGGAAATTCTTTTGTTGTTTCATGTACTTGGTGATCAAGTTCCTCGTCAGATATGTTGGAAAACTGTAATTTACTTAGCCCATAAAGTCTTATTCAGCGGTAAATCGTACTTTCAGATACTGACATCATATTGGCAATTTCTGAGATAGAGAAGTCTTCTTCCAAATAACATTCAAGCACTGACTTTGGAATATCGAAAGCAGGAGGTCCGAGTGCACTTGGAAATTTCATTGGTTGTTCCACACCAAACGTTACACAGGCTATTCTTAAAGTCATTATGTCGCACCAATTTTGTAGGCCAAGTACCTTGAGTTCATGCAGGGACAGTTTACAAACAATGTCAGGCTATATTTTTTCTTCTTCAAACCAATCTATCAAACCGTCCATTTTCAATTTTCTCAACACCGAAGACAGTCACCATGGTTGCCATTTTGTGATTGGTGTATATACGTCATGTTCGCTGAACGCAGATATCGCCAATTCTCGTCCCAGAGCTGCACGCTGACCATGTGATGAATCAAAACGGTGGGCTCTGGGGACCAGTCTCACGAATACGATGTGAGCATGTGCTTTGGAGTAGTTTAGATGACCAAATATACTGGCTCAGCGAATACCATGTTGCAAATGCACCGAATATAATGCTGTATGAACCGAATCGCTGAGCACCGAGTAGCAAGTTGTTTGCACCGAGTAGCAAGATGTTCACACCAAACCAGATGCTAAACTGACCACAAATCAGGTGCAAACTGACTACGTAAAAAGCACAGAGCATGGCAAATTATTCACTGAATATAAAGAAAGCGGCAACGCTAAAATTGATCCAAGCACTGAGTATAAAGCGGTTAGCAGTGATTATAAGGGCTTTCACACCAGGTATAATGTGGAAATTACCCAGTACCTTGGATAAAGAGCCGAGTATAAGGTGACTGGCACCGATTATAGCAACCAGACCACCAAATATCATAATACAAGCACAGAAAATGATAAGAAAAGCACTACGGATAAGAAAGCAAAATATCATAAGACAGTTATGGCGTTCATACAAAACATTAAGTCATGTTTTAAACTGGAAAAAACTCTTCTTTTGTGAAATTTTAATAGCGTGCTTTTTCGAATATTTTTTAACCACGTTTTCGTTCGGCCACTGTACCAGCTCCAGCGACTGTCAGTATTTATTCCTCACGAATAAATACCTTAGGAAATTATTGAAAGGCTAGACGGCCTAACGTCAACAATGTTTACGATACCTGGCACGAGCAATAATAAATGATTGTGTCTTGAGCAAGTACATACCCTGAGCGAATTCAGATGATTGCGAGTCTTTGTGATACCAGAAAAATGACTGTAACTGTGAACGAATTCCAAGGACAAAAGTTAAAAGTTTAACTGTGAAAAATGGCGAATTTTAACTTTGCTAATAATAACTCTGTCACAAAAACACACAGAGATCGATACCGTGTCACAACTTTTCCGTGTATCAAGGCTTGACTGCTGGTAAAAATTTATTTGCCATGTGAACTGATATTCTAGCGTTGTCGATGATAAAGTCCTTGACCGCTCAAGTTCATGTGCAAAAATATCCACGATTGTGGAGAGTTGGGGAGCACAAAAGCACATTCACACTCCAGTAAATCTATTCAGTTAAGCGTTCAATTGAGCCACAATTGATGTTTTTTTCAGGTAGTGAAATCATATTATAGAGTTCACCCTTAATTCGATTTATTCAATTATAATACACCAGAACAAAATAAATTGCAAGAGATTTCCACAATCTGTGGAAGGAAAGGCTCACTGAAACAGAGCCGCATATCACTCAAATATTCTGGTGTCTTCCTTCATTCAAGAACACTGCGAAATGCCTATGGTTCTACAAAATTGATATTCATTCTGAAAAATCACAAAAACTCTTACCTGACCGGCCGTCCAACTAGGTGTGCTTGGAGACTGTTTCAATTCAGTCTTTACCCGATCTCTCATCTCCTCCAGGGTCTTTAATCCATGGCATGAGATTCCAAGCGCCGCCATTGCTTGAAACATTTCCCCGACATCATCGATTTCATCAATGGCTTTTGATTTCTTTGCTGCCATGAAGACAGAATTCTCATTGACAGAAATTAGGAAGCAGGGTTAGAAAACGAATTACAACCATATGGGGTACCAGGTTACTGTTTCATCGCCTCATACTGCTCAGACAGATCCAAATGGCGCCCCTACTGTTTACTCAACTGGAACTTTACTTTTTCTCGGAAAAGAGCACGGGAAGTGAGGGGGCGGGTGGGGGGGGGGGGGGATTCGTTTTGCGTGTCTTGTTTTGCTTCCTCAGAAGTCTATGGGACTCTTTCACTCCCCCGTTTTGACAGACGTTCCTGGGCGAGTTTCAAGATTTTTTTTTTTTTTTTCATGTTGTGCAACGTCCATATGTACGGTATGTTGATGTAGGAGAATCGACACCTTAACTTGTTAAATAACATGTTGCTATAAAGCAGCTACGTCCTCGTCATTATCCTGTCTTCGATCGGTAACATTGTAATTGAAAATGAGATCTTCAAGTATTTCCATATTCCATGCGAGGTCATGAGGATGACTAAAGGCCAATTCATGGAATTTCCAAACAGAAGGTTCGGTGGATAGAGTTATTGCTTGTTCACTGAACTAAAGTATCGACCTAATAAGTTGTGGAAAATCTACCACCGTCTGGGTTTTATTCATTACTGAAGAAGATACACAGTTGTAGTCGTATTTTTTAAGGCTACACTTTTATTGGTCGAACAGACAGAGGATGTTTTCTCAGATACTTCAAACAAATGGTCGGAATGCCAATTAAGTCGAGCACATTTTTGCATGATTTCATTTTCATGTTTCAAGATGTTGGAGTGGAATTTTAAGAGATGGCACCATAGACGACTCCTTTGGACCTGAAAACAGCACATTTCTTTTCACAGGGCTAAGACCTGAAAGAAACGCACTCATCTTTCGCTTTCACCGGCCAGACATCTGACTAAATTATTAGCAACCACGATATTTACATCACAGCATAAATTTGAATGAGTTGAGAACGTCCCAAATGATGACGTGCGAGCCTAAAAAGGGCCAAATCGAAACGATAGAGATACCATGTCGAACAAACACTTCACACGAGTAATCACATGTTTTGAGGTTCTATTTCTAATAAATAAGCACGAGTAATTGCTCAAAGAATGGAAAATTTACCTTTTCGACGTAGCCTTTTGAACTTTGAGACATCACTGTTCCGGATAAACAGTTAAGAAAAGCAAACAAATGGTCAGTCATGGAGCCAATATCTCTTGGTAACTACCCAGATCATTTTTGGAGAAAAGATATTCATTCATGTCAGCACTGATATATTTGCTTCCAATATGCTATTCGAATAAACTTTAATCCCGCAATGAAGTATTTCTAAAATATCTCAGCGTTCAAACCAATCCCGAGATTGAGTTGAAATCAGTCTCTACTTCTACATTTGTTAAGGCTAAGTGCAATTTTTTTTTGTCTTCTTCTCGATTTCTATTGTAAAATGGGAATTTAAGCTTTAGCCCTGCCTTTAAAAGGTACATTTCCAGATATGAGTTGAGAAATTTCCTGAACAATATGAAATGTTATTTAGACTCCAACCGAGAGATGATTTTTAAAAGGAGAAAATTTATTCCATGTTCACAGTCAAACAAGTAAATTGAACGCATCCGATTTCGTTGAAGTTGATGATGAAAATGATGGTTCGAAAATATTTCCTTCCATAGACTTGAACGGGCAGAGTGAAATAACTGATTTAGACTAAAACTAATTTGCCGCAAGAGATATATTATACATTGAACAACGAGAACTTAGAAGTGTAATCAAACGAGTCACATGATGATGAAGGGTTAAATCAAGAGTAACGCATTTGCGTGAAGAGTCACGCAATTATTCAGCGCTCTGGTTCCGCCTAAAAGACGTACGGAAAATCAGTATATGGTTCATCTCCACCAGAACTTACTACCATACAATGCTTCCTGGATCGTTGTTACAAACGTAGATACACGTCCTCTCCAGTTTCTATCATAAATTGCTTAGATAAGTCTATTGCACCACTCCCTTCCCAGGATTAATTCTGCTACCCGTAGGCTTAGGCAAGTTAAGCCAATATATCCACTTTGCAATACTGAGCGTTTTAAAAATTCTTTTTTAGTTTTAAGCATAACTTAGCTGTAAGTAATTAATACATATTTTAGCCCATTACACTTTATATGTAACATTTGATATGTATTTTATCAGTGAAATAAAGACTATTTACTTTAAATTTACTTTGAAACTTACAGTTATAGAAGATGACCTCGGTTAAGATGATTGTACAATCACCAAAATATTTATTTATTGTGTCTGTCAGTAGAAAATGTAAACTGCAGAAGGCAAACTGCAGATTGCAGACCGGGTACAGAATTCAGAACGCAAACTTCAGTCGAGGTATTTCTCTGTTGGTTTTTTTTTTTTTAACTTTAAAAAATATATGTTTCTTTAAGCGGCTTTCAAAGGTGCTCAGTTTTTTGCTTTTGTCGCAGCTTAGCATGGGCCGGGGTAAATGAGACTCATTTTGCGTTACGGATATCGAGACGAATTTGATTGATCACTCTGACCCATAACATTTCCAGACGGAAATAGAAAATTACAATTATAGGTTTTGATTACCTAAATTCAGGATCAAACGATGCTATCGCAATCTTCATTCAAAGTCAAAAGTCTGGACGATTTTATTTTGCAACGCTCCCAAAGAAAATTTGCTTTGCAATCGCTCAGTCAGGAGACCACTGAGATATAAATCCTTAAAATATCAACAAGTTTCAAGTGTTCTAAGAAATTAAAAACTAACTAGGTCCTGACGGTAGGGCAACATGTACATCACGCAATCCTCAGCCGTTTGATGATTAGTTTTTCCGCAAAATGTTTCTAATGTTTTAAATGACTCGGATGTTATTTCTATTTCCAGCCTAATCCGCTGGTTATCGCCTTGAATCTCGGACAAACACGGCGTCACTCGAAACGAAGATAATACCTGTGATGTATGTAAATCCAAACACGAGATCAGTCACAAACCTCTAGTTCTTTGTCGTTCTTTATTACCCTCGATCGGCTCATTCAGCGCTCCACAAGCGGAATACTCAGCCTATACTTATTCGACTTAAAACGACCGTGTCACCGCAACAGTTAAGCTCGAAAAACTGTAAATCAACTCTACAAAAGGACGAGAAACGTTAGGCAAAGCAAAGCAAAGCTTAAAATATCGTGACTGACTGCGAAAACTAAAAAACCGCGTGACCAAAGAAAACAGTAAAATACATTAAAATAATTACTATCGGCGGGAAAAGACACGACAATACCTGATATGTTTTAAGCAAGGTATGTACTTGTAATCTCTTGTACATGACTAAAGACGGCGGAAGAGATAAAAGACAAAGTGATGACCGAACGTATGTCCTGCCTGAAACACCTCCTTGGGGATAGAAAGTCAGGTAAGTATTTTTCGTGTTTCAAAGGACTTCTAGTGCTTTTCCTGAGTTATTTATGAATCGCAACTGAATTTTAAAATCTACAGAGAACTTTTTTCGGGAATTTTACAAAATTTACAAGCATGATGCGTACAGTGTCCTTAAAGTGCTAAAATCGAGCTGGTGATGACCAATCATGTTCGAGAATTTTGTTATACTTTTGATTAGTTCCATAAATGTTATCTTATACTAGAACTGTATCGTCTACAAAAGGATGGCGAACTCATCTGGTCATGGAAATTCGACATGCAATCTAAAAAGCCATGTGAAACTAGGGCAAAAAACACATCAAGGGCAATCTACAGTTTTCTCACACTATTAAGTTGTCCTGTACACGCCCTAGTCGTCAGTGCCGTCCACTGTTTCTCTATGCAGTTCAATAGCCTCCTTAAGGCAATGCGAAGCTGATGGACGTTCCTCTGGTTTTTTGCTCCAACAGCTCTCCATCAACTCTCTCCAGCGGCGTGGGGGCTGATTACCGCCTTGTACATGTTCTGGGCGTAGGCCCTCATCCACCCTGGCAAACAGAGCTACAAAATTTGGTATTTCCTTGAAAACCTGCTGTCCATACCACGTCTCCCACAAAATCATCCCCAGGCTGTATATGTCTGCTTTCCTGTCATACACCTTAGAATGAAACACTTCCGGCGCCATATAAACAGGTGTTCCCGCCAAAGTTCCTGTGATCTGGTCCAGAGCCTTGGAAACGCCAACGTCGGTAATCTTCACTGTATTTGCCGCTGACAGCTTTTACAAAAGGTGAAGACAAAAGAAAAACAGGACTTCATTGAAGTAGAATGATCTTGCAATATATCATGTTCATCAAAATGGAACAGAATATGTTTGAGAGTTCTTTTGCAGGACTATTCACTTAAGCTCGGGGAAAAGGAAAGATAATTTTTCTATAACACTATTGAAATATTAATTCGATAAAAATGGCTTAATGCTAGCCAATTTAGTCCTTTTTTCTCTTCGTTTCGTGCACTGAAGAGATGTCGTGGCCTGTAAAAGAAAACAAAAGTGTGACTCTCTCATAAGATCAATCTTAGCATAAAAGGCTTGGTCATTAATCCATATTTTACAAGGGTCAAAGTGTGGCTTTAAAGTACCGAATGAAAATTTCAGTCTGATACATGTGGGTAGGGCGTGTATGATATTTTGCTTATAACTATTGAACTAAACAACTTTTTCATTACTTGGGCACTATACAAATCATGTTACAATCTCGTTTCTTGATTTTATTTCCTTTTCACCTCTGTTAAATTGAAATGATTTATGTTTTTCTAAGACAAAATAACATTGTTTCTGTTAAACCTATCTTGAAAGATATAAACAATTTTCCATCAAGAATATATTACATAGAGCTTTTTTCTTAATTTCATACCAATATATTGTCCAACTTGAGATCTCTGTGAACAACGTTTTGATCATGAATGTAGGTCAAAGCATCGGTTATCTGTTTTATCCATCGACATGCGTCTCTTTTGGCATCGGCATTCTTGGACTTGGAGAGAGCTCTTTCTGGATTTGAGAAAATGTGATTCTTCAAATTTCCCGTGCAGTATTCCATGACTAGTATTACCCGGGTTTCGCCGGCTTCCTCCAAAAGCGACGTACCATAGAAAGAGACAACGTTGGGATGCTTTAATTTTCTGATGAGAAAGAAAAAGTATGAACGTTTCAGTCCTCGGAAAAAAATTCGGAAAGAGAAACGCCCATGCAAAATTGCAATAGGAGGAAAGCTGGACAAGGACGTATAGGTTTTTTTTTTACTTTCTTGAATTTACTAGAAGAAGAAAAAAATCCAGACTGTTTTTACATTTAGTCTCTTTAAGTGGAATCCCAAAGAAGCATACTCAAATTTTTCTAATTGTCGTGCAAAGATACCTAATCTGTCTCGAAACGTGTGGTACAGTTATCAAAATGGCAAGAGTCAACAAGACGCCGAGTGGGCGATTTTGTTTCTTCAGCATTCAACATCCAGACATAAAGCAGCCTATCGTAAAACGGAAGGTAATCCTTCGCTGGAATACCATTTCGACTTCTTGGTGCAAAAATGCAGTAGAGAACCAGCCAGAACTTCAAAGCTAACCTCCTGATGGGAACGGTAGCGTGCAAATCGTAAGGTGACTCCGTAATAATTTTTTAATGACGCGCCTGTGGATCATTTAAATACTTTATTTACTGATAATCGAGATCAAGGAGAGTAGTTGGGCAACGTTTTTGTATGTTCTAGGAATCCTCTCCCTTGAGGTTCTTAATTCGTCAGCCAGTTTGTTCCGCTCATCAAACCGGCGCATATTAAGTAATGAAAACTTAGGAAAAATTGAATACTTACTTTAAAATTTCAATTTCATTGAAAATGTCGCAAGCATTTTCTGCTTTAAGTGACTCGGTGCAAATCTTCATTGCCACGGTTTGTTCGTCTCCGTTCTCAGTTTTCATCATTCCTCTGTAAACAGAGGCAAAAGCACCCCGACCAAGACAGTCAGATTGGTCTTTTGGATCCAGCATCTCCTTGCTGATAACAGCTGAAAGGCCCTCCTCCAATCCAAAAACGGCCAGACGACCCCTGATCTTAGAAGCTGTATCCAACATGGGTTTATAGGTTTCTTGTATGTCTTTTGATGACCGTTTTTCATTCAGGAGTTGTTCGCATAACAATTTGTCGGCCTCAATCAGCTCTGGAATACGGGCTTCAATTTGGTTCAGGCATAACTCAGCATCTCTCAGTTGATCCTTCATGAAGGTCATGAGCACAGCTTCTTTGGTAACATCATTCAAATATTCGATAGACGCTTCTTTCATGAAAGCGCACTTGTCATCATCGTATTTTCTGACCTTTCTTTTGTCCTCCAACTTGCTCTTAATCGTCATAACGCCGACCATAGGGGCACCGACCACCAAGATGATCAGAGAAATCGGAACCCAGATGGGGCTTATGACACCAATGGTAACCTTTTCTGTCCTGGTGAGTCCGAATCCTTCTTCTTTATGAACTTCTGGCATGTTTTCGCGAGATATAACAGCTCCCTGTAGAAGACGGAGTTCTCCTTCAACAAAATTGTACTTTTCCTTGAAATACCGAATAAGAGACTCACGAGTATCGGCAAACACATGGTTGTCTTCTTCCCAATGTTCTATTATGTCTTGCAAGCGGCTTTCCATGACCTTTGTGATGTTACTTATTGTCGCCTCCCATGATGTTTCTACTTTCGGTACTTCATCCGAATTCCACGAAGTAAATCGCGATCTTACGGCATCCGAACGAAGATGATTGGACAGGTTTTTTACCGCACTTTCTGCTCGACTCTCTAGATGACCGCGGAGACCCTTCATGACTGTATGTTGATTTTCTTCGATGCAATTTAACCGAGAACGAACAGAGGTCATTCTTTTTAGGAATTTCTCCTGATCTCTAGTAGCATTCGTCACATGGGCGGTTGTTTGGTAAACTATTTGAGAAAGAAGTCCATATAGCCACCTATAGAAACAAACACAATACCAAGAATCAACAAAGTATTGTCGAGGAGTTGCAACTGTTGACAAAAACAGTCTTTCTGACCCCCTGAAGGCTTTTGTCCATATGTAAAAGCTTCTACACCGGCAATGACTCAGAGTCGCATATAATGCTGTTTGACATGCCAGTTAACTCTTTTGAAATGTTTCTTCAACTAAATGTTTCTTCAACTACTTACCCCGTCCTCCAATTTTCCAATACACTGCAAAAAGAAACACTGGTTGTGTTCAAGTTCCTTTCACCTCGCGTTAACTGGTGCGCATAAGCATATGACCATAGGAACACCTTTAAACTTAGATGCCTACCTCCAATAAATTTCCCTCCTGGCTTTGATGCCTCCTAAAACCATAGACTCCATACGATTCATTAGAGTAACAAATTTTTTGGATATGATCCCGTAGTCTTGAGCGAAGCTGGCATTCTTAGTTGACATTTGAACGATCTGTCTCTCTGGGACAATATCAGGATAAAACTTCTTTAATTGATTGATGACATGGTCCTCCACGTCCTTCACTTCTTTTTCGCGAATTCGGTCCCATTTGTTGCACACGAACAGGGCACAGGTGGATGGGAACTCTTCTTCCTTGTGTTTTTCTTTGACGCCCTTTAGCAACTTTCCCAGCTGAAATTTACCATATAATTTTATTCAGTCTTCTATCCAGGCATCCTTTCGTGACTAGACGAAAAAACATCTTGCTATATCTCTTTATCGAGCTCAAAACTTACCATCCTTTTTAAACCTCACAATCGTTATTTCCTTGCCCAGGAAATGTCACACGCTGAGTACGGTTCGCATGTATATATAGTCCCATACCAGATGCTAATGCGAGAGTCATTTCAAATTTATTTCCTAGTCACACTTACTCTATCTTTCTGAACTCCTCCAGCGTTCGGGCTGTTTATAACATAAATAAATGCAAAGGCCTCAGGCAAATACTCTGTGACTATTCCATCCATGATATCAGATTCGCCTACACCGGGACTGTCAATGATAACAACTCCATTCTGAAAGCGAACCAGTGACATTTTAAGGATATTTTCGCATACAAGTAGAAAGTCAGTGCTGACATTTATATACACTCCATTGCAAAAAGCATTGGTTTTAGGAATAGTCGGGGAGACCCTACTTTATGGGTACACATCTAGATGATAACCAAAATTAGTTGCATATAGTAAATGAGAAAAGTCATCCACGCTTTTCTGGCTGAATTATTATGAACAATGATCCTTTGGGTTTGAATTCCTACTTTTCACATAACGATTTAGAAAAATAAAAAATTAATAAAAAAAAATGTATCTAAAGCGAGACATGTAGTATCAGAATTAAACTATGGTACCTTCAAAAGTTGGTGAGGCCAGTAAAGTTCAACCTTTTTGTAAATTGAGCCCTTTTCCCGATCACTTTGCAAATGGACAAATGGGGAGATCTGCTGAAGGTAACTTTGTTCAGAAGCTCCTGCTACAGGCTCGACCAAGTTGAAAACTTTCGTGGGTAACAGCGTTTCTGGGTCTTTGTCTTTAAAGTGGACAACAATTCTAGGTTCTTCGCCGTACCTCAACTCGCATATAGTGGACGTGGTGCTTAGAATAGAAAAAGGAAGAAGCTCCTCTCCGAGGATGAGGTTAACCAAACTGCTTTTCCCAGATCCAGTCTCTCCTTAAAATGAAATGATTGGGCAAATAAAGTAGTCAGTGGTCAAGGTTATTCAAACGGCGCTGGTCTACCAAAAATGTTTGAGACAACATTTTTGCGGTTTTAGGTTCTCCTCGTGTATGTTGTTGGTAAGACATAATGTATGATATGACAGGCTACCTCTCACCACCAAGAAATATTTTCAAATGATGCGTGGGTGTAATCGGCGTTGAGGACAGATTTACTTTTCTTCCCACGGGCAAGGGCGCGTGGACTGTTTTAATTTAAACCCAACTAAAACATGCTTGTTTTTTCACCAAACTTTAAAGTAATAGTACAATTAAAACTACCTGCCACTAGTAGGTAGTAATCTTCTTGCTTCATCCGTATTTGGTGAATTTTCATCTTTTCCTTTACGTTTCCCATATTCGTCTTCAGCAGAGTTTGAATATTGTCATCTAGATCATCATAACACTTTTCAACTTCGCGGTAAAAGCCCAGCAGGAGTTCTTTAACTTTGGCGTCTTGATCTTTTATTTTGGACAAAACAGAAAAGGCCTGGGGATAAAAGATATCATATTACTAGTAGTTTCAATGTGAAAGTGGGTGCTGGCGTCATGGCTTGAAGGCAATAGTGATAATACGATTTGAAATAAACGGTATAAAATTAATAGCTGCTCGATATAGAAAAATTTTAGCCGTTTAGAGGAAGGTCTGGTATCACTAGTAATAATACTCGAAATGTTCCAGGAAACTGATCTTAATTAATGAAAAAAACCGTTCACAATACGGCACGCTTCATCAGAGCAGTCAATCTATTGTCCAAGTTTGTTTTATTACGCCATTAACAACCCCAAAGTCAATTAGAGCGTTTGGAAGTAAAATTTTTGCAAGAAAACACATTCAAAATACTGGTGGAAGAAAGAGAACTATTCCTGCACTCATTTCCCTCTGATAAAGTTATATTTTCTGCATGTACAAACAAACAAAAAGTTGCGCTATGTTTTGAATAAAAATGAGGAAACTAAAGCAAAAACTAAATTTCTGCTTTATGTGTTCCAATTATTCAGTAACAATGTAAAGATATCAATGTGAATCAATATGAATCAAAGAGACAACAACGTTAGAGAGGGCATGGTCAAGACATGTGCAGAATACGGTAATGCAATATCTATACAAAAATTAAGTTAACAGAGCAGTTCATTCACATAAGAACGAAAATCACTAAGTTGCAGTTCAAAAATATCCCATTGGTTGACGATCAGCGATTTTTAGTTTCTAATTTAGAATCTTTACCACATTCTAGAGATTTATAGCTCTCACTTTTGACTCAAAGGAAGGCTCAGTAAAAGTGCTAATTCAAATCGAGGATTTGGAAAGAATTTTAATGGATGAAAAATAATGTATCGCGACCGGCAATCCATGGCTCAAAATGTCATTATTCAATTTTCCTACACGTCATCCATAATAATGCAGCAAGACCGAATTTTTTGCAAAGACCTGTCAGAGGGTCTTAATGGGGTTAACCGTCAACCGTCAAAATGGCCAATTTATTAACCTTCAACCGTTAAAAACGCAATATTTTTATCGCCAACCGTCAAATAAGCAAGCCAATGTTAGCCGTCAAATGTCTCAGATATCCTTGATTAAGAACAAAGCGATTACCTTAATTAGGGTCAAGTTCAGTTGCTTATGAATAAAAGTTTTAAAATATCACAAAAATACATTTGTGTAGGTCCTTAACTTCTGGTCGCGAGTAAAACTGGCTAGTGACAGAATTGACTCCCAGTGTCGTAAAACGTTAGTTATTTACTGATGTAAGGTGTTATAAATTAACAGTTCTTCACAAACGTGTCATTATGAAAAATTACAGCAAAATTCGGGCGTCTAGTTTGTTTTATAAACGACATTTCAAAAATTAACCATCATACATCAAATGACCTAAAATTTAACCGTCAACCGTCAAAAAGGCTTATTTGAAAGCGTCAACCGTCAATGTCACCCCCTCACCACCCCTATTGAGACCCTCCTGTTATGCTGAAGAAACATTACAACAAATGTGTCCCAGGGTTTGTTCACGCACAAGGGCAGCTACAACTCCTCCAAACTGAAGTACTCAGTCTACCGTAACAGATTATAGTTTTTGCTTCAAATTTCTTTAGTTTTCATTGCGATTGCTTTTCTTGTTGCAGTGCAATCTCATTCTGTCCTTGTCGCTCGCCTGTTTTTCATTTTCTTACAGGCGCCATTCATTCATTTACTTCATGGTTTCTAGCCCTTCTTGACGGGTGTGATGAGAATCAGCGACTAGATCACAGAATAGGTGACAAATTTAATAATTTTTCTAATAAGACAATATTTTATCAGCAACAAAATATTTCCCAGGTTTTATAACGGGATAAACCAAATCGGGATGTTGGAAGAACACTCGAAAAGCATGAAAATCACTCGTCCGACAGCCCTTGATCTACAAAATTTCTTCGTGTTCACCCAATGAAGCGAATTCGTATGAAACCATTCGTTATACGCTAATGAGCTTTCACTTTTAGCAAATGTACTGGACTGTTCAAAACAATTATTTTTAGCCAAGAGCGAGCCTAGAACAGTCTTTGGAGCCTAAAGGTCATCACGGGATGTGCACGCATAGGTGTCTTACTTTAGAATAAACTTCCCTTTTTGCTGATTGTTGTGACTAATCACACTTTTAGCATTGATCGATTAAGTAAATGTTCACAATTGTACTTACTTTTTCTTATCATTTGCGTCTAACAACGGTTTATTAGCATATAACGAACGGATTTTACGAATTCGTTCTTATGTTCCTCTTTGTTTCTGTCGTTATGAATTCTAATTAGATTTGTTTGTCGCTTTAATTAGGCCTCTTCCTGAGCTCCTTTCATATTGTGCATGGTACCAGCGCTTTAAACTCCTGACAAGCTAGCCAACTACTTTAAATTTTGAGTTTGATAGTGACAGTGAACGGCGAAAATCTTGTCATTATATGCGCTAAAAGCACGTTTAAGGATGTAAAATGTTGGTACTGGAGAGGAGTTAACGATAATAATTCCAAGCGTTATTAACCGTGTTTCAATGGACTCAAAAATTAAGAAATACAGACACAAAATAGAAGCGAGTTAAACCGAGGGTTAGAATCATGTCTGATTAGTGACGACACAAAGTAAAAATTGGACAACGCTGTCGCCATTTGACATCGACAAAACAGTTTAAGATGATAAACAGTGTTCTAGAAAATGAGAAAAAATTATTCGATAAACAAAACGCTTACCTGACCAACTGTCCAGCTCGTGATATTAGGAGATTGTTCGATTTCAGACTTTACAAGATTTTTCATTTGTTCTATCGTCTTTACTCCTTTGCTTGAAATTTCAAGGGCTTTCATCATCTGATGCATTTCCTTTATATTACCAATTTCATCGATGGATTTTGCTTTGCCTTTTGCCATAATGGGACGCTAAGGTAACTTAAATGGATGCAGGAAAAAGGAATAACCACTCGATTGTTACTCTACTACAGCACCGAGTTAGTCCATTACGACAGGTCTTTACCGTCTCACTCTTGTACACACAAGGCGTAGGTGAATTATTCAGCGGAAACTTGAAAGAAGGGGGGGGGCTTCCGCTGCTCTCTCCTTGATGAAGTGCGTAAGATTCTGTTTCTCCATCTGTGGGTTACTAAACACTTCCTTTTTTGTCTTTAAGTTCCCTGTCTTCGATTTTCAGTCTGGGATTGAACGTTACTGTCAAACTAGCAATAGCAAATACATATTTCGTTGTAAAACTAGTGCCCACGAGACAAAATGTCATTGTTTATAAGCGCTCAGGATTAATTTATGTTTATCGCTTAGTCAAAACAAAATACGGACTACGGAGAACGATTTACGAACTAGGTAGAGATTACCGGCAAGAGTGCAAAATGCTAACATCAGACGAACTGGGCGTGAAGTATAAGACCCAGGTTCTAAAATGTCAACTTTGTGTTCTAGTTATCGAAACAACTCACAAGGGACGTTTTCAGGCGTTCAATGATCTTTGCGGTAGACTAAACACTAAACGTTTTCTGCACAAAAATTAACACCTCTACGTTCTGTTCCTCTGAGGCGTAAAATAGAGAGAAATATTTTACTTTAACCTATTAGAGTCGATTTTTTACGAATACCTATGAGGTGACATTTTGTAAATAACAACATTCCGCAATAGATAGACTTTTCTAAGATACGAAGCTACTTTTAAATTCCATTATGTACTCGAGCCTGTAGGCAGTGTAGCACTGCCTATAAGTGATCACATGATGAGAGCGTGATGGAGAGCAAAGATCTATTTCCAAGTTTAATCTACGCTGCAGGCAATTTTGTTTAATCGTTTCGCTTAGATCTGAAAGTTGTAAATCTACGAACATAGAACGCGTACGTTACCTGTAAGGTATCAATCGGGCTTGCATAAAGTAAACTTACGGGGAGACCGTTTGGGTTCTAAGACGGGGATGAAAAGTTGTCTCTTCATTCTGGCCTTTGGGAAGGTGACAATATGTTGACAGCTTGATAATTAATTGTGAAAAGTTATGAACCAATGGAACGTAAGTAATTAGTGTCTTCACAGGGGTTATGACACTCCTTACCTCTCATTGGCGGGTAGCTTTCACGATTCCCTCCCCCCTCCTTTTTCAGTGCTGAAGAACAAACACAACACAAGCAACTGTTTGTCGTTCTCTTATGCTCGTCCCTTGTAACCAAGAAGGGAACATGCCGACTAAAATAGACGAAATCGAGGATTTGGAAGATCTTTTAGAAATACTGGAATCGTTTGATCTTAGCGACGAAGGATTAGAAGGAACGGAAGACATCAAAGCCAAACTGAATGAGCATTTGGCAGGTCTGGAAGGATCTTCTAAACGGAAACTTGGAAATGTAGGTGCCGTGGAAGATTTCTCAATATATCAGCGTATTTCTCGTCAAATAGCGCCATTAAAGTAGCAAAAAGCGTAAAGCTAAAACGAACGTTCATGATGATGAAGATAAGAAATTCTCATGCTAATTACGGTATATAGTCGTTGACTTTGTTTTGTGTGCTTTGAATGTCTGTACGTTTATTGCTGTGGAAGGCTATGACTTCTGGAGTATTACACAGTATTAACATCCGCCTCAGAAAATGGAATCCGTTCAGATTTTATTTTATCCTTGAAAGCGATATGTTAGTCTACAGATAAACTAGACGCATAGCTGCGTGAACTCGGGCTTTCATTATGGCACATCTGAAGTTATCTTTATAGGGGACTGCCATATTGCCATTGTTATTGTCGTCACGCGATTTCGTCATTGCTGGTCACGAATAAGTCTACTTGTGTTTTTTGTTTTTTGTTGTCTGCTGGAGTGTAATGAACGTTGTTATGGTACTAGACAACAATCAAAATAATATATTACCATATAGGAGTAGGTTCCTTGAATTTCAACCTTTGGCATCTGTAGGACTTTTCAATGACTTTGTAGGCCAAGTGTTAGAAAATTGAAGGACCACTTTTGGAAAGGTTTGCATAAGCAATTTTGAAATTATTTAATATTATTTCTCAGCTTTTCAATGTAAGTACAGCAATTTTCAACTTGAAAATCTCTAAAGAAAAAGCATTGCAAAAATCAACCCCTAGTCCTCACATTCAAGTACTATCAAGGCATTTAATTTTTTATTTTTAAATTCAAGCATCTTCAAGGACTTTCAATACTTTCACGAACCCTGAGTAGGTAATGTATTTGCCTCAGTTAACTGCAAGGAGAAGGGAACTTTTTTTATCTATAATAGGTACCGAGTCATAGTTTGTTGCCAAATGTTCACCCAAGGGGAGTTGTCAGAAATCAGTAGATTTTTTTTTTTTTTTTACAATACTTTATTTCAGAACAACATGCAAATACATAGTTATTAAGAAAAAGGAAACCCAGAGGTTGGCCCTATAATAAGGGTCTCCTATTTATGTAAAAAAATCTTACAGAACTAGTTAATAAAAATATAAAAAAGTCAAATAAGAAGCAGCTAAATATCAATTAGATTGAAGCAATATTGCTGTTCAATAATTCATATTGTTTTTAGTAGGAAAATCTCTGAATATTGAATATTGCTGAAGGCTACAACAAGAGAAGCAGTGCTATCTCCAGTTCTAGTATATTAAATTAGAGGCATTTGACTTTCATTAAATACCAAGAGGGAATACACATATTTTGACCTTTTTGTGGTTTTAAAAATACATGTCATACAAACAACTAAAAACCACATCAAAAATCTTATGCATTCACTATTATTCCCTACAAGATTTTCGAGGATTGATTTGCTGTAAACTGAATCAGACAATATTCCTCCACTGTAATCACTTTTAGAATCTAAACTTATTTCAATTCCACAAACGTCAACAGTTTTTGGCAAATCATCTTACAGTAAATACTTGTTTAAAGATGAATTTTCTTATAATCTTTTGCCACACGGAATAACACTAGATAAGGGGTTTGAATTCCTGTAACTACATGATTTTATTACGGAGTAGCAGAGTGAATAAATAGCCACAGCACAACTCACATTTAACTTTTTGGTTGCACAGGCATCGACAAAATTGTTGCAATTTTCAGATATAATTGATTGAAAAGCTCTGTCTAAGGAGGTACAGTATTGGTATCCTTCTATTGTAGTTTCTTGATGAATAGTACCGGTGTAGCTCTCACTGTATTGAAGTTCATAATCAGTCTCTAACACATTTAATAGTGTGGGTAATTCTGTCTGCATTAAAAATAATTAAATAATTTGAATGTATCAACAAAGTTGAAATGGTAAATTGGCCACCGCTACCATAATAAAAGCTGACGTTTCGAGCTTTAGCCCTTCGTCGGAGCGAATAAAGGAATTGTGGGTTGTGTGTGCTTTTGAAGGCGGAAAAGAAGCTACGTGATTGTTGGGAACATGGCAACGAGAAAAACACGAATAAATTAGTGGAATGAAAAACGTTCGTTGATACCTGTGGGATTTAGGCTGCCGGTTTGAAAGATGAGCTGTCGTTCAAGAGTTTTCCGGCTTTCCGTGCTATCTAAGTGTAAGGAAAGACCGCAGATTGCCATGTGTTGCTTAGAATGGTTAGGTAAATTAAAATGTCAAGCGACTAGTTTCGATGTGTCCTTGTCATTCCTCTCCACGTCGCGAAGGTGCTCTCGGAAACGGTCACCTAGTCTTCTGCCTGTTTCACCGATGTAAATCTTTTTGCAATAAGTGCAAGTTATGCAATAGATTACCATTGGCGGAGGTGCACGTGAAGTGATCGGTGATCTTAAAGGATCGTTTGGGTCCCGATATTTTCTCAGTGTTGTGAATGAAAGGACACGTTTTGCATCGTGCACGAGCGCATTTAAAAGTGCCTGGTTGGTCATTAGTCTGAAAAGAACTTCTGACCAGGTAACCCGCTTGAACGACAGAAAAAAAAAACTGGCATATTGACTCTGATTTGTGGTGGAAATCAGAGTCGTCACTACATAAAATAATTGTCTGGTTAATCGAGACAAACATGAATACAACTGATTTCTAATACTCATTATTGATATGAAATCATTAGCAGAATTGATTCCTTGTTTGTTGTAGTAAATCAAAGAGCATAAACTCATTGCAACACATTGTTGCCCTGAATTTTGTCCAAATATCAATTCATTAGCTTTGCTATATGGTGCCATTATTGTTTTGCTAAGGTCAATGTACATTGGATTAAGACCCGGATTTTTCTTAACATCTAAACTCAGTTGAAATTTACAATAGTTTCTGACTCTTATAAAGACACAATGGTCTATTACAAGAAAACATTGATAAATACCACCTTGCTCTATACTTCAAATTCATTATCCTCTGATGCACCCTCACTGAACAATTCAACAAATACTTCCTATCATGTTTTGTAACTTTATCTAATGTTATCCTCTTCCTATTAAGCTGACAAATATTCTTTGTAACTCTTCTAACCTTCACATAACGACGTAGCTTAGAGGACTTCGGTATGCTCGGACGAATACGCTCATAAACAGATTCCTTCAGTTTTCTGCCCTTTCTTCTGAGACGTTTCAGAGCAGCTTCTGGTATTCTACTGGGTTCGCGATCACGTCTAATTATACGGTTGTGTTTGCATGTAAACATAATATGACATAACTCGTTTGATATAGCAGATTTCGCTTGATATTTCTCGATAAAAGCTTCACACGTAAAGGATCGCTCGTAAATTGATCTCTCGTAAAGTGCGCGGAACGACCCGTTCCCAAAGCGCTCTACAAGTTTTAGTTCGGTTCTACCGCGAACAGTGTGTGACTTTGTATATACATTGGGCGTAATAGTGATCGAATTTCTTTCGGGTACATCAAGCAAGGAATTTTTGAAGAAGGCAGCCATTGCTTTCTTACTTTAAACCATACGCTCTAGGGTTCATTCTACGCATGCGCTTACATTTTGCGCATGCGCTGTAGTGGAGCTGCGTTTTGTGACTGAACGCAAAAAAAAAACAAAACAGAAAACAGCCGAATTTATACCTCGGGCGTTTCCTTCGGAAGCCTGAGTAATGATTGCATTAGGTAGAGACCTGGAGCCACTTGCGGACTCAATTTCTAATTATACGTTATCCTTGCTCTTGAACGTGATAAATTGACAGATCACGGTATCTTTTAAAGGTGGAAGATTGACTCCGATACGAAAACCAGTGTATTTAAAAACTTTTTCATTTTTTCGGACCACATTTGGTATCTGGGCAGCCGAGCTCGATTCATGTTTTCCAGCTGTTTAAGTCTCAGTTCTTTTTGTTTCTCGCATGGAATTATGACCTATTCATCATAATGTGGAGTTAAGAATCGTAATTTGTTTAATTTCTTATTTTCTCAAATTGCAAGTTTCTTGGGAAAAATCAGCGGGTGAAGAAAATCTTTATTAAATAATAAATTTACAATGATGCGGAACGGATCAAATTTTAGTCAGCTGGAACTCTAGCGTGGTTTTATCAACTGAGTTGACAATTTATTATATATTTTTTTAACAACTGAGTTGATAATGTAAATTGGTCACCGTTACGAGTTTAAAAGCTGACGTTTCGAGCTCTAGCCCTTCGTCAGAGCGCTTGAAGTTTTGAGTAGAAAAGTTTCTGGATTGCGAGATGTTAGCTTTAGAAATAAAATTTTATGGTAGATTCCGAATTTTCACAAACAGTCTTACTTTCAGAGAGGAAAGGAAATATTTGCTTGATGGTGGTTAAAGACGTGGTTTTTCATCCCTCCTCCTCCCCTTGTCCCAGCCACTCCCCTTTTTCAGATCATTGGATTGTATTTTTGGCGTTTTCAGTGCCCTCACCTTTACTGGGCCAAACTTCATATCAAGGATTTGATTGAACAGTAATTTTAAATAAATGCGGCTATGGGATTTTGCCCATAGCCATTTACTCCAATTGTTGATTGGTTATAATTTTGCCCAGTAGACATAGCTCAGGCAAGGCAGCATATTTGGGTTGTTCATATAATTTATAAGGGAGAAGAGGCATAAATGAGATTTTTGTGACACGATCAATTTTTTTTTTTTTTTGTTTCTTTCTTTTTACTTGAAGTTGCTGTATTTGCAAAATCAACTGTCTCGATCTGTTAATTTTGTCCACATGTCTCAGTCTGCTTATAGAACTGGCTTTATTTCCCGCAATTTCTTCAAGTGAGATTAGATCTTCACTGACGTAAATCTGATAGAATTGAATCTTTTCCATCTCATGCACCAGCAGTTGGAGGGCATATGGTATTACGAGGACTGGACTGGACTAGTAAGACGCGGACTTACAAAACGTGGACTAGTAAAACGAGGATTAGTAAAACACGGACTAGTAAAACGCGGACCTAATTTTTTTCATGTTTCTCCGTGTTTGTAAATCGAATAAAACCTAACAGTAACGGACTTCACGACAACAACAACAACAACAAAAACAATTTCATACGAAGGCGATTACAAGACTTAATGGCGAGCTAAATTTAAAATTTTGTCCATTTGATGTTATGCTGATTCATTTCGACGGTTTAGTTACTGACTATCCCTGTTTGACCTGTACGCTACAAATGGGTTTGAAATGCGCCGGATACAAACGATTCTATAAGTTTAGGCTAGGAAAGAATTTTATTCAGCACCAGTTCAAAATCCTAATTTTGTTTCATTGAATCGTTCAGCAGCCAGTTGAATAACTTTTTTCATGTTTTTTCATGTTTGTAAATCGAATAAAATTAAACGGTAACGAACAGAACAAAAAAAAAATTCATACAAAGGCACAAGACTTAATGGCGAGTAAATATTTGCATCCAGAAATGAACGTAATTGTTTTGTTATAGCAATAAAAACTGCATAACTTTGGAGACGCGAGCCGACAATTTTCGTTTTCTAACGCAACTAAGTTAAGATACTTTTACTTGGCCAACAATACAAGATGCTTCACAAATCTCTGAACAGTTCAACGACATCGATAAAAATTAAAGGTCTTCCTCGAAATAAGAGGTATCATAACTGCTAACAGCAACGGACAATACAAATCTACAAATGAGATTTATATTGTAATTTAGCGTAAATATAATCAGTAGTAATAATCTGAGATGCTACAGCTCAACGGCGTCAATAACAATAAAAGATTCGTAGTCTTCAATCTCATGCTTTCAAATACTCGGGACATGATATGGTGACGTGGTCGTGACAGACCCCAGTCCAACTAGTAGCTTACCGCAAGCCTTTGTTCGATCATCTGTTTGTGTTCTTGGAGAAGAAACGGTTGACCCATTTCCGTTTCCTGTAGCAAAATAAGGGACCGTCGCTCAATACATATATGTTATTCACCAGCATAGGTCGGTCCGTATTGGGAAAAACTGTGCCTGAGGTCTACCTCGAAACAAGAGGTATCATAACTGCTAACAGTAACGGACAATACAGTAAAAGAGTACCTCCCGGTACTCAAGACCGAGGGCACAGTTTTTCCCAATACGGACCGACCTCTGCTGGTGAATGAAATTTTTATTTTTTTGCAACACATAAAAAAATTATTGCCAAAAGAACCCGAATGATTTAGGGCTACAATTACGAGTTTAATTATGGGAAAACCCTCCTTGAACTTAACAATTTGATAGCGAATGAGTTATAAAGAAAACAAACGTTATTCAAATTAAAGAGAAAACTTTCGCAGAAACATTTTTATTTGTTAAGGTAATTAAAAGGCTTCCGAGCAAATTTTGAAACATTTTTTGATAAGTAACTGTCGCGATGTGACACCTGTCTATTGAAGAGGAAAGAAGCATACGCTTTTGAATCAACAAAAGTACTGGTGTGACAAACACACACGAGTTAATTCCGTTACCGTTAAGTTTTATTCGATTTACAAACACGGAAAAACATAAAAAAATTAGGTCCGCGTTTTACAAGTCCGCGTTTTACTAGTCCGGGTTTTACTAGTCCGCGTTTTACTAGTCGGCGTTTTATTAGTCCACGTTTTACTAGTCCACGTTTTACTAGTCCGCGTTTTACTAGTCCGCGAAATACCATATGCCCAGTAGGAGTACGGAACTGCTATTATGATTGATATTTCTTCTGTTTTCTACTGTTTCATCTTTTTAGAAGTTTCAGGACTTAGCAAAAGCTTGTAAGTTGGACGGAAAAAGACGTGAAGAGCTGTGTAGCCTATATGAACAAACAGCAGAACTCTTTGGTGAGTTAAAAGAAGACGTTATTGTAAAAACCCTGGAAGAAAGCTTAGGCGACTTCAGAACAACTTTGAAGAAAAATGTGGAAAATATCAAGCCAAAGGATCACTATGTTCTTCTTGTTGCAGGTGAGCAAATACCAAATTTTATCAAACCTAAAAATATGGTTGAGAAATGCAAAATGCAACATGATCCCACTCAGATGTGGGGTAAAATCGTGCTAGGTGGCTTTATCTAAAATTCACCATGAAAATGGAATTATTGTCGGACTAGTATCGTGAATAATGTACTCACGCGACTACACAGGGAGGGGAGGGGAAGAATTTTTTTTTTGCTCTGTTAGATCATAAGGGTCTCTACTTAGGGTGTACCTTAAGGAAATTATTTAAAAGCTACAGAACGTGTGCCCGGAAATACCGTTTAATCCGGGGCGAAGGGAGGGGTAATGCTACAATCAACGATTTTATTTGGTATTTTTTGTACAACTATTCTGTCAACTTTGCTTTGCTCCTACCGGACAAACGTAGAAGCCACCTAGAAATTCAATCGAATGATTTATGTTTTGGTATCGTGGGTTAAGAAATCTGTGAGGATAATAGGTCAAAATATTTATTCCGTGGAAGAAGTGGGGTTTCCCTCCAAAAATATCCCATTCCTCCCCTCCCCCTTTTTTTTGCGTGCAAATTATTTTGTCAACTTTGCTTTTCCCCTACGAAAAACGTAGAAGTCGCCTGAAGTCGTATGTATGTAAGTCGCCTGAAAATTAATTCGACTGGGTTATATTTTGTATTAATTCAAATTCATGCACAGTCAACTGTTGAAACGTCTCTATTTCAATTCCTCCTTTGCTTCTCCCAGTCCGATAAGTCCGAAAATTGCCCATTATCTCCATGGACCAATCACTGCTCAAAGCTGTTACATGGGTGGTGAAAGCCTCCACTTAAATTATTTAAGCAGCAGTAAAATTTTGGAGCGAAAACTTGAATTATTAATTCGTGCTGACTCGTTAACCAATTCCTTTTTGTCTGTCTCATCAAAGCTCGGTACACTACATTTTTTTTCATATCAAACATAAATTTGTGAAAGGGAATAATTCACAACAAAACCAGGAAAGATCGTTGATTTTATCATTATAACTCCCTACCCGGTTTACGACGGACAATCATAGGTATTTCAGGTAGGGAGAACACAGCCACTTAGAGAAAGGTCTGTGTTAGCTCAGCGAACTTGCTGGGACAATCGCTTCAAAAGAAAAGAAAAGAAAAGAAGAAACTGAACACATGCTGTGATACCAAATCGCAAGCGCAATTACAACTGGCAACTGATTTACTCATCTTAAACACTGTATACAAGTCACGAAGTGATGGAGTCACATAAACGTCAGGCATCAGCAAAAGCTCGAGTCAGCACACTAAATAAACTCTCTAGCTAGAAGCTGCATAACTGCGAATTGCAGTATGTCTTCATAAAATGTACTGGAAAGCATTTCTAGGATGTAAACTCTAGTTGCCAATTTTTTTCAGTAATCCCGAACAGAAGAGAACCTTTTTAAGTCAAATTCACTGACTTCAAGAACGTGCTACATAGTTAAGAGTTTTTTATATACCGTTTTAGCGCTCTGATTGGCGTTCAATTAATATTGCTAGAAACGAAGTTACCTGATCAGCTGGAAAACTTGTCCCTATAGCTTGGATCTCACAGTTGTTGTTACACGTTATTATTCGCCTATTTATCTTGCTTGCCCTTGTTTCGTCATGTCACTAATAAATATCATATTTGAAAAACAGGTGAAACCAGTGCAGGAAAAAGTAGCATCATCAACCTTATTCTTGGGGAGGAACTCCTGCCCTCTTCGACTCTTAGTACAACATCTACCATATGTGAGCTAAAATATGGGGAAAAACGAGCTATTCGCGTGCACTTCACGGAGAGAAGCCACGAAAAACAGGGACCCATTTACCAGGAATTTGGAAATTCTTCGGATGATTTAAAAGAAGAGTTAGAAAAGTTTGTCAACTTAAAAAAAGAACGAGAAAGAGGATCTCCTTATCAGAAAATGGAACTTTTTTGGCCACATGAATTGCTTAAGGTAACTACAACGCTGTCTTGCCTAGGTAAAAGAAACAAGTCTATGTTTATAACGGAATTCAATAAGCGTCGTTCAGCAAAAATTACATGCTCTGCACTTAATTTAAACTTAGACCAGAATTGGAACACAAAGGGGATGATCTACCAAGGATCAAACGAGACGAATGAGAATTTCATTCACCAAACATTCGAGTTGTACTTTGCTATCAAAAGTTTAGTCTAAACAAACACCTATTCATCTTACGGTTTGATTTGATTTGAAAGGATCACCTGGTCTTTTCTGAATAGGCCTTTGGCTTAAAAGGGAAAGCAACATGTTTTGTTTTGTTTCGTCTTTTTATCCATTTCACATTGGCTCGTTTATCGTTAATGGCGAACTCATCTTTGAGCATCTTTGAGGTATATTTATTTTCCATCAGAAATTATCATTAGCAAAAAAAAATTACCTAGCGATTGGATATTTCTTCTTTCCATGTAGGAAGGTGTTATGATTGTTGATAGTCCTGGAGTTGGAGAAAACAAAGCCATGAATAAAATTGTGCTGGACTACCTGTCTGAGGCCTTTTGCTTTATCTATGTGATAAATAGTGCCAATTCTGGTGGAGTTCAGAAGGACAGGGTAAGCTTTTATGGCTCTCCTAATTTTTTCCCCAAACTCAGACCATCAAAATAATAATTAGACAGACTATCAGCGTTAGCGAAAATACTGTGGCTCATGCTGTATTTTTCCCACAAGATCACACCATATTCATCTCATTTCTTCGAGCAGCATCGCATTATCCTTATTCGTCCGCCTTTTTAATTATACCTCAATTTTCAGTGTAATTGTTTTATTGAAACTCCTCACTTTCTCTTCTTATTGCTGTTTCTCTAATGGTACGATGAAACACCTAAACTCTGTTTTCCAGGGATTAGCCTTGTTTTACGTACGAGCCTCAATGTCTCCCGAGGACATCACCAGAAATCGGGTGCATTTCGAGCCCGTTGCGAAATGTCAGCGGTATATCGTATGACAGAAAATTCAATATGGCGGCGGTGGAATTGAAGTGAACACGTAACTTTCTATTTTCGTGAAACCCCACGAGAGAGAGGTCTGGTACCTTTCAATCCCAGAAAGCCAAAGGAGACGTCAAAACAAGGAAAATGGTGGCCAAATTGTGCTGTTATTGGGACTTGTATCTTTCGTGTTCTTCCTTCCTAAAATTGAGGTGTTTGAAAATGGCGTATTTGGCTTTTGAGCTCTGTGAAAATACGAAGAGTTTCCCGGCTCGAGGAAAATTTGTGGGCCAACATATTCAACCGTTTACGAGAAATTTAGTTGAGAAAACTTCTGCAGAATGCGCATCGAACTACGCAGTTGCGAATCTTCACAAGGTTGTTCCCACGACAAAAGAATTGTAACACATTTTAAGAGTTTGTATGGGAAAAATGGAGTCAGAATTATGAGTTTACTCATATACCTTGGGAAAAGGTAGTTTTGAAGTTGAGTATTTCTTTTTCGTAGCGATGGACGCTTTAACCGATGCAGGCAACATTTTCAAGTACGCAGCTAAAGAGTATCCCATTCTTAGACAGCTATTTTGAAAAAGCAATCTTTTCCCATACATTTTCTTAAACTGTTTCGGCGCCAATTTGCTTGTAACACGAGAATAGCCTCCGCCATATTGTCCCAAATTTCTGACAATGCAAGGGAAACCAGCTATTTTAGTGATAGCAGTCACTAAGTATGTTATAAGTTCTCTAGCGTCCACAGTTCCTTTTACTTTTACCTCAGCGACCGTATTTAACATTTTGATCTTTTTTTTTTCCCAAAACAGCTTCTCGAGTTACTCAGCGAAGCGAAAAGGCTAAAGAAGGATGAAAAAATGAACGAAAATTTATTCACCAAGTGCGCATTATTTGTTTCCAACAAGTGGGATGAAATTCCTCCCAATGATGCCGAGCAAGTGAAGCAAAAGCAACTTGAAACACTTACTGAAAGGTTTGGAGACCTCGATCCGGGGAAGCAAATTTTTTATCTATCTTGCAACAAAGCTCAAAGCGCCCAGGCTTATGGCGTAATCACAGAGGAATTCGATAAGCTTTTGGATGGAATAAGTAATCTTGTTGTGTCCTATATGCAGAGCAGTCTTCAGATTTACTCCAGGTGAGCAAAGATAAAGATAACTAGTAACATAAAAATTCATTCTAGCTGATAGTGCTTTATGCACCCGCAATGAATACTCTTTCAACTCATCATTATGAGTTCCACAGACTGAAGCTTTAAGACGATAAAGTTTTGTCCTTAAAGCTTAGATGTACTCGGAACATTTCACGTTTTATGACAGGTTTACGCCAACACCTTTACTTGCTTGAGCTTGAAAAGCAAGGATGTCTTACTATGAAGTATTTTTTACCCCATTTACAATTTTACTTTACAGGAATGAATAGCAGACTGAAGGATGTCGTTATAGTTTATTGTGAAATAATTCTTGAGTTATTACTTTAGCTCATTTTCATCACCATTCATGTCTGAGGAGAGGTTGTTTTACAAAATCGCATGAGTGAGTACGATGAATTAAAAGATACTAAAGTCTAAATCCTTCTTGTGAAAATCCTTTAGGTGGCTTGAAGATCTCCTGTCTCGGACGTCTAGTCAAATCTGCAGTTTGTTGAAAACAACGACCATGTCACGCAAAGAAGTAGAGAGAAAGATGAAACGAGTGATGAATAGACTGGTTGAACTAGAAAAGTCACAGGACCAACTTGTTGACGAGCTACGTGAATACCAGAGGCAAATAATCCAAGGTATTATTACTGATCTTATCACTTATTTCAAATCAGATGAAATCGAGAAGAAATTTTGTGAGTGGGACCAGTACGAGATCCCTGAGGCTAAACGAACTTGGGAAGAAACTAAGCATGAAGTATTGAGATGCATTTCTGAAAGAGCCAGGGAATTTGTGCAGCAATGGGAAGACAAGAAACATCCTTTTGCCAAGAGTCATGATGCCCTGATTCAACTTTGTGCTGAAAAGTATGACATCATGGAAGAAGATATCAGAAAGATAGACGAAGAAACTCTTCCTGGAAATCCAGAGGAGGACAGTTCCAGTGGCGAATCTTTAGAGCAGCGAGTCTCTAGGAAGAGGAGACTTTCGGAAAAACATCGATCAAGCAATGCTCCATTGTGGTTACGACAAGGCTTGACCTCGGTAGTACTTACTACTCCTTTCATGGCTGCTCTAACACAGAAATTAAAAAAGAAATTCCAATACCAAAGAAAGTTGGAACAATTCCGTAATGATCGACGTTTATACGTGGAGAAGAAATCCAAGAAATGTCTGAAGCTTATTGCGAAAGAAGATAGCTTGCTCCCCTTCATAACTGAGCAGTTGGATGATGCCGTTCAGTTCCTGGTTCAGATTAAAGCCAAGATTCCTAAACTGAGACAAAGTTATAAAAAGTTTTATCGACAACTGCTTGCAGATTCCAGGAGCGCGTTCGAAATCCAGGGAATCTACCAGCCTATCAACTCGCGTGTGGACATATTGAGGACAGAAATAGCAGTTTTCGAAGTCACCTTCATGAGAACCTCGGATATCTCAGCGGGGCAGCTACATATACAATGGAGCCAATATGACGAATCCATTGTTGGAAAAGGAAACCTTTCCACAGTATACCGTGGTGTCCTCAATCGAGAGGGACAACCAGAAACTCAGGTGGCGCTTAAAGTCTACAATAGTCCTATTGAGAGCACCAATATGAGGCGTTTTACCGAGAAGGAAGAAGTTCTCAGGTTGGGTTCTACCTTGCCATTTCAAGCTGTATTGTCTACCGAATAGCTAAAATAAAAAAACATGCACAAGAGCATTTATTCAAATACGCTTTTTCGGGAAGGACACTGAACCCCACTTTAATGAAATCAAACCAAGCACTAGATGCTTTTGAATCAACGACTAAACAAAATAATTTCAACCCCATCCTGCATCTTTTAATGTAAAACATAAGCTAAAATAGGATAAAGCCCTCAGCAATGTTTTTGATCAATAATAAATATCTCAGTCATTTATTCTCACAAGTATCACAAAATTCCAGTGTAGTTCTTAAATTAATGAGCTCAATTTCTTCCTGACGTCAAAGTCTAATTTAGTGCAATTTCGACCTCATTTACAATCCAGAGGTACATAATAACCATCCACATGGTCTTTTTTTATCATTTGTTACCTTTCAGCGTTCTTGACCATCCAAACATGGTAAAGTTTTTTGGAATACATCTCCTACCATCTCCCTGCCTTACAAGAGTGGTGATTGTCTTGGAGCTTTGTGAATGCTCCCTCAAAACACACATCATATCCCACTCTGAAAGTTCTCCCGCACACTCCGAAGATGAAACTATGCGCAAAAGTGTGTTGCTCTGGGCTCAACAGATCCTAGATGCCTTGATTTATGTTCATCAACAAGGATATGTCCACCGAGATCTTAAACTGGAAAATTTATTGGTAAGTTATGCGATCTTCAGCGATTCGGGTTTAGAAAGAATGGCACGGACTTAGGAAAAAAAAAAAAAGAGTTATTCGTATCTTTAAAATAGCTAATAGCATATCTTTAAAATAGCTACATAACTGAAAGCTTTGAAAATACAAGTCAAATGAAGCCACAACCTTACATTACCGTTCAGAATCTAAGCAATAGCTTTCGTCACTGCGAAGTTTAACTAAACATACGGACTTCTTTGTCACTCTCAGTTCTCTTTTGTTAAGTTGACAGCTGATAGCAAAGTGAAACTATCTGGTGTCGATGTAACCAGGCAGGGAAAGCAAATATCGGGTACGTCGTGGGGTTCTCCTCACATGGCACCTGAGGTATTGGCTGGCGAAATTTACGACGAAAAGGCTGAGATGTACAGCTTTGGTGTGTTACTTTGGGAGATGTGGTACGCGGAGACAGCCTTTCAAACAGAGATTTTCAGCCAGTATTCACAATCCCAGCTTCTAGATCTAATAAAAGATGGACTTCGTCCAAGTCATATCGAAGGAACTCACGAACCCATGGGCCCCTGGGGGATGTGGAAAATCGTTATGGAGACGTGTTGGTTGAGCAACCCTAAAGAGCGACTTACAGCTGAGAGGAGCCTAAGGGTACTTGATATGTTAGATCAGTCAGTGGCCAGCGGCAAAAATAATCCATTGCCGGAGGAACGGCAAAGCTGAGCGACCATAGTGAGCAATCCTACTCTTTTAGATTCGAGAACAGCCTCGAAACTAAAACCGAAACCGAAACCGAAACCAAAGCCAAAACGAGAGTTCATGTAATTTTCAAACCAACTTTGACAATTTGTGGCGAATGTATTGAGCAATGTCCAAGTTCGCCTATGTAGTAACTTGAACATCAAGTGTTAAATTCTTTACTTGTACTTAACGTCTTAAAGACATAGTAACAGTAATTCATAATTTTGTAAGATAGATTTTCCGTATAACGTTAGAGGAAGTTGAGGCTTTCTCCGGGATATATAGTGGTTTATCTCGAAAATGAATGCGGTGAAATGTATTCTTCGACAATTTTAAAATATTTACATACATGTATCCCAAGTACTTGCAGCTAGTACATCCCTCTGCAACAGGGGCCAGAGTTCCAAGATATCTTTCGGAACGGATCCGGAGTTTGAGTGCGACGCAGAACGACTTTGCTCAAAAAATTCGTTTTCTGAAGGAAAAAGAAAGTAGGGAACCACCGAGTTCGTTTTTACGTTTGATGTTTTACATTCGTATTCATCCAATACTAGGATCCGCTTGGAATTCGCACGCAAAATAACTTTTGACCTTGCATCGGCATATTTCGCTGTCCTCTTCGGTGCGTGGGTCAGAAACGTTCTAGCATTCCGAGATTTTCCCAATTAATCCGGAGATTTATTAATTTTGGTGATAGGAACTGACCATTTAACTACGGAGGAGAAATTTAATCAGTGGTTGGTGGTTGTTGTTTACTCAAAATACATTATATTATTCGGATGCAAAAATTATTAGCCTTGCTTCCAAAGTTTATTCTTTATATATTTATCCTTGCTGATTGAAATCAGATGTGAAATTGGTAATGTTCTGTGAAAGAACTTAAGCAGGTAGGTTCTAGGCTATAATCCGTTGAAAGCTATTACTGAGCAAGATACGAAGTGCTGGCGGAGGACATGCTTTAAGCTTAGGCGGCCAATTGCTAAGGTAAATCGAAATGAGCTTGATGAGCACGGTTTTAAAGCAACAGAAAGTTACACACGTAAGCTCACTCATGCTAACCCGAAATTCTTCGCTAAAAAAAAAAGCTAAATACAAAGTCGAACTTTCACTTTGTACCAAAAAATTATGCATTTTACAAATTTTTAGCTTACTTTGGCAACTCGTCATTTCTAAAACTGTCACTCTTTCTTTCCTTGGCACTTTGTTCTCTAATTAAGGCTGACTGAATGAACGACCGACTGACTGACTGACTGACTGACTGACTGACCGACAGACTGTCTGACTGACTGACCGGCCGACTGACTGACTAGCTACTGAGAGTGTGACTGAGTGAGTCAATGGCTGACTGACTGACTGACTAACTGACTAGTTACTGAGTGAGTGGCTAGCTGTTTGATTACTTACCAAGAGAGTGACTGACTGACTAACTATCAAGTTACTGAGTGAGGGCGTTACTGACTGACTGGCAGCCGCATGACTTCCAGAAACTGACGCATAAATATTTGAAGATTCATTTACGTATCAAAAACTATGAACACACCTGCCAGTCTGAAGCACGAACATGTATCGTTAAATGTGAACCTGCGCATGCGTGGTTTACAGACAGGAAAAAGAACTCTGGATTATACGCAGCAATGAAATTATTACACATCGGGCATATCATGGGAATCGAGAGTGGAACAGCAATTAAGGATTACGGTGCCACATGTCTTCTGTCATAAGTGACGCAAATATCCCTGAAACAACTGGCGAATAAAAAATAGAGCTAGAGCTATCCAGTCAACCGCCACAACTAAAGAGAAACCCCGATTTGTCTTTTAGCTTAGATGACACTTCGGGTTTTATTTCCAAAATCTGTGTTCGAGTGGGTAATCACTAGATTCTAAGGATGTTTTCTCTTGACATTTCTTCATCAAATAGTGTAACAAAATCATCATACGCACAGAAAATAATAGGGAGATCTCATCCCCTTGTTTTCCGGAGATATAAGTAACTTGGCGTGGCACTACAAACAGTAATAGGATATTAGAGAATTCATAAAAGTGCAGTTAATCGCTTTATCGCGAGTGCTTTGTTTAGAGTAGACTCAATTAAAAGGCTTTCATTGAAAACAGGTATTTCAGTATTTCATCAAATAAAAATAGAATCGACCTTTATAGCTTCATGCTTCATTGATTTGTCACGTGGTCTGAAATAATAAGCAACAGTCGCGGCTATAATATTTTAACTGCGAAGCGTAGAGAATGGTTCGCTTTCGTTGCGTCTGTAACAGCCAGACTATTTCCACAAACTCGGATTTGTCTTTTCATAGATAACCCAAGGATTCTAAGCTTTGGAAGTTAAGCATCCATGCTACATTTCTTCAACTTCTAGTCGCACGAATTTGTGTCGGTTTTAATCTGCACGAGTAGATAGTCAGAAAGCCGGAAAAATAATTCTGTCTCATCTCTATTTCCAAGAGTTATCCCCGTTTTCCTTTACAGTTAAACAGATATGTACTTTTAAAATAACATAAGATCAAGACATAAGAGTAACATCTAATACCAAAATGTGCTCTGAACTGTTCGAAGACGAGGATTTTAGTTCGCAGGATTTAAAGCGGATCGCGCCTGTCCTTCATTGTTTTTACGCTCAACAAGAAGCTTTTTTAAGAAGAAATAGTGTTTCTTTTCCAGTGTGATAATGGTAGGTGTGTTGTCACAGATCAGGAAAAAAATTGAAAATTACTTCAAGGCGTGGGAAAAGTCAGGAAATTTCAAATTGAGTCACGGAAAATTTACATCTATGAAAGAGGTCACGGAAAAGTCAAGGAATTTCCAGTTGAGTCACGGAAAATTTACGTCTTTGAAAGAAGGAAGAGAAAAGTGAAATTTTAGATAAATATGAGGTTTTTCAGCTTGTATTGGCTATCTCCATGATGGAAGATGGTGGCACTTTCCTTTATAAAGTTGATCATGTGAATTGTTCGCAACAGTTCACAGATTCCTCACGAGCATATCCTTCCTTTGTAATGTGCAAGTTGAAGTTGGAATGAAATAATGGATGATGACACAGCCCAGCGTAAACTAAGCGTTGTACATGAAAGTTATGAAGCTCCTCGGGATCGTTTAGGATTTCATCGTCGATACAGGATAGTTTGAATTTTATAGGGTGTCTCCCTCGGTTTCTTGAATTTTAAGAAAAATTTTCGACTGACAGTCATTTAGTAATTAAAGAACCGTGACCTTCAGTCGACCGTACGCTAAGTATTCCGAGTCAGCTTAAACCGAGCGCTGGACATGAGATTTATAAATCTACATCTCCTCGAGATCGCTTAGCAGTTCCTCGGCGACATGTAATAGTTAAGATTGTATAAGTTGTCTCGATTTCCCTAAGTTTTTCGAAACATTTCTGACTTCCTGTCATCTTGTCATTAGAGAACCGTGACCGGCTGTTGACCTCACGCAATATTGCGTGTCAATAACTGCAACATCATGGCTCCAGCCGTACCCTGTGGTCTGCGTTAGACATGACTGGGCGTTGGACGTGAGATTTATAAATCACTTCGGGATCGCTCGCCAACGAATAATAGTTTGGATTATGTAGTTTCTCTCAATTTGTTAAATTTTTAGAAAAATATCCGACTATCGGTCATTCAGTCGTTTGAGAGCCTTGACAGGCTGCCGATCATACAGCCATAACGTACCAATTATCCACGGTGAGCTTGGCCATTAACCATATGTAATAGTTGCTAATAGATTTTCAGGATTTGCATAAAATGATGGTCTTTGACCCGACTGAGTTTTATGTCGTTTGAATAAAATTATACACTCAACGCCTTTGTGGGGGGCTTTGTTAGCAAAGATGAAGGGAAGGGAGGGGGGAGGGCGGAGGGGTTTCTTAGGGCATTAACGGTCATCACAAAGGGTAAAATACTTTTTTTGTTAGATATCATTGATGGGTGGAACGTTGTTGGAAAATTCAGCTCGTCACGATGAATTTATACTTGAATTATGATAGAATCAGTATGATTCTTTGTTTAAAACAACATCACTAACGCATGCAGTTTGAACTTTAACATATGTTGACCTCATCCTTGTCTTAGAATTCCGTTTAAGGTAACTGCGGCGAAATGGAATCGATCATCAACTCTCATCCATCAAGAAGTTTTCCAAAAAGGCACTCGCACTCAATAGTGCACGCAGGTGTATGCTCAATAGAAATTGCCTCAAGGAGGGAATTTTCTCATACTTTAGATCCGAAAGGAAAACGTCAAAATATAAACGTTTCACGGAAAAGAACTTTAGGGGAGCGTTGCGTGACATCCAAAAAAACGGCTGCGAGGGAGACTACATGTCCTTAAAATTTCTTTGTTTTTTCATAGTTTTGCTTTTACCTCATTTTTTTTTTCCTCAGTCGAAGAGGTGCAAACAAAAACAACAGCGACCCCAGGTGTTCGGTCGAAAAAAATCTTTATTTCCTATTTGTTTTGTTTGTTTGTTTGTTTGTTTGTTTTTTGTTGTTGTTTTAGTCCTTCTTCTTCTTCTTGTTGCTCTTTCTACTATGAACGTATTTATTGTAAATCACTTTCTGGCACCTGTTTCGATAAAGAATTGCTGCACCTTCCGCTCACAGCAACGCCCCCCATCATTGCGAAATCACGAATCGTCTAAAGTGCTAAAACTTCAAAGCGTTGCGTCATAACAGCCGTGACACCTGAAACCGCAAGATCAGACAAGATATGTCACGCGCACCCAAACTAAATAATTCATCGAGAAAGTCGCCCGTTATTCTAGTACACTGCGGCAAGACAAAAACTGAGAAAGAGGCAGGACCTTTCCCAGAGTTGCCAATCGCTGCAGAGGTTGCTGGTATACAAGTGGCAAAAGGTACAAGGTAAATCGAAACGATGAGTCATGTGGTTCTCTGTTTTGACATGCTCGTCTTCAAATATCAATTATGTTAGTTTTGCGTCACTTTATTGTTTAAAATATAGGCTACCATTGATTCCAACAGTGCGATAGAATACTGAAGTTTATTGTGAAGAATTTCTATCGCTTGGTAACGTTTTTAACTCTACCCCTGTGACGTCCACAAAAACTCGCTGCTGAAAATCTCGTGATCGACTGTGAAAACGAAACTTGCAAATGCAATTTACACGCGCAATTGTAACCGTTTAAAAACATATGGAACCATACTAGATTAAACTCTACCTGACTGAATTACCCTACAGTAACACAGGAGAAAACTAAGATGCATGCATTTGTCAAGGCAACTGAAGTCTTACTTGTGAACCTGGATGAATGCTACACGCAGTTTTGTTCTAAGTCACTGCACCCAATGTATGATGATTGATTTCGTTAAAATTTAACTTGCCGAAAATAAGATAAGTAATAGAAATTGGCAAGTTTCTGGATAATGTAATACGATTTTACCGATGTTGAGAAGATGTGGTCGATTTCTAAGGAGATGCATTTTAGATTTGCTCCAATCGCTTAACGTTAGGCGCATCAAAAACCTTTAGAACAAAACATTAGTCTTAAAGTGAACCTCAAAAATATTAAAACAAAGATAAAATTAAAAAATCAATTTTTTCATCGTGGCTTGTTATTTTTCACATGAACACAGGGACCGAGATGGCGCGGTTGCTTTGGCGAATTTTTCCTAAATCGCCACTTAAGAAACTTCGGCTCGATTACATAGGTGAAGAAAGTGATATTCTTATGATTCATCGTATTTTTCATGCTGAGTTGTCTTCTCATATGAACAAAATCAAATTTCGCTTAAAAAGGTAAAAGCTTAAAGACTGTGACGTGAGGCTTAATATCGGAGATAGACTGGCGTACATGCAGAGCTTCATCGTTTGTCATCTTTGTAAACCAAAAAATTCTTATGTCGAGGAAAAAACTCACCTTTATCAAACATAGAATAAATGAAATATATTCGTAGTGCTTTTGAGCCTGATCTGTTTTGAAAGTTTTAAATTATTTTCTGCTTTTATTTCAAACTAGAACGTTGTGAATCATCATAATTAAAACTCTGTCTATTGGCTTCATAAGCTCACTAAGATCGTTTCCTACGGGAATCTTCAAGGTATGTGCTCACAAAGAATGTAAGATTTACACGAGCTTCTTGTGTTTGCTTTTTATTTAGTTACACTATTATGGGCCTTAAGAAATTTGGCTGGTGTTTGCTCAAGGTGTAGACAGCAAAATAACTGGTTAATAGACTAAGTCGGAAACTATGTAGATGTTAACTTTGCCGTAAGATACACAAATGTATTTTTATGGATTTTTTATCTCCTTGGAAGAAACTGAGAAACGAAACAATTGGATCAAAGAAAATCGGAGGACGAGCTTTCTCTTACTTTCCAAATACCCTCTTTTGAGCTTCTCTGCTAGCAAAAACATAAAGTGCTTTGTACTTTCATTCGCAAACAAAACCGCAGCTTGTCAATCAAGTTGAATTTTTCATTTAATTTTACTCTTAAGAGTTAAATTGAGAATCGTCACGAAAACATTCTTAGCTACGTATACACGCGAACATTGTGATATCAGGATTCTGGGGAATGCAGTCAGATGCATCGATATCAGCCACAGTTTACACCGTGGATACTTATTGCTCAGCGGTCGGTCTTACAAACCCAGTTCTGAGTTAGTTTCCGTGACTTGCCTCTGGGTCCAATTCTGGGGTTATAATTTCCCAACTTTCAGTACGTGACCACTGTGGGAAAATAAAACGATCTGTAGTCAAGACAAGTACGTGACCACTGTGGGAAAATGAAACGATCTGTAGTCAAGACAGGCGCGTTGTGTTGGTGTGATGTTTGTTTCAAATGAGTTCTTTGTTTAGTTCTCAGACAGGTCTTCAAGCACGACAAAGGATTTACATTCCAACAAAGCACCCTGCTAGCCTAGTCAGAAGATAGTGTTTTCGTTCCATTTTCATTCTGTAACAGGCATTACTCGACAAAATCGAACTTTTTTCAAAAGATGCTTAATACGTGCGGACAAATCGCAGAAGTAAGGCTAGCCAGATTAACTGGCTTAGCCATAAAAAGGTGTTACTCTGTTGTCATTCTCCGTAATCACTATAAAACCCAGCAGATTTAAAACTCATATTATTAAATAAAGATCAACTAGATCAAATTCTGAATACGTCATAGCATGATCCTAGATAAAAAAATTCAAAATTCTTGTCTTCTTTTATCTCAGAGAGTGGAAGAGAGGGAGATTGTTTATTTTAGTAAGATTTTTGGTACTCATCAACTTTTTAACCCGGTGGTCAATGAAGTGTAAGTCACTTATATTCATATGTTTCCCAACAGGAGGCTTACACATTATAAGAACGAAGAACTTGTAGACTTTGCAAAAACTTTCTGTGTCTGCTTTTGTTGCTGGACACTTAATTTCGGCCTTATGATATGAAGGTGGTATTTGCACAAGGTTTAGAACGAGCCTTGACTATAAAGACAGCTAATTGCACTAACGAGACACTTGAACAAGTGTTAACCTGTCCGCACGGTTTACAGACGGAAATTTATTTAAGGTTAGCGTGACACCACACTTTCATTGCTAATGAATGGTCATATTCCAATAACGATCCGTTCATGAATGAGCTATGAATGGAATAAGAAATTATACGCAATCTGTCTTGGTCTCCCTCTTTAGATTTTCGTGCTTTTAGCCGGTGCTCGTGCAGGTTGTAGACACAATGCGGCGTGTCACTCATTTTGTTTAACAGCTGGTTAAACTCTTGAGAGTTTCATCTAATAGAAGTGGCGTTAATTGACAAATTCCGAACACCCATTAGGGCTTATTTAAATTACGAATCACGGCAAGACGTAAAGACTCTTCAGCACTTGTATTTGCCAAATCACCATGGACACTAATGATGTAGCAAATTAAGTGAAGACAACGCATCAGTTCTTAGTATAAACACAAATTCAAATTTACACAAGTTGGTCAGCTGTATTTGATTAATCAGCCCTTCTTCATCTTTTAAGTGTCTCGGAACTTTCAGTACTGAAAAAAATCGTTGCGACTAAAAGAGATATACTAATTATATCCGAGTCAGACGCATGCCTCAATTAACATAGTCGTTAACTTAAACGTCGTCTTTTGATTCAGTAAAATGTTTCATTTTTGTGACTAGTGTTTATCTGTTATTGTTGACATAAGCCCAGGTGTGAGAAAAAAATTAAGAGAAAAAATTTGCATCACTTTCACCCAGCTAACTTATGCAGACTGCCGTGTTCGCCAATGGTGTTTTCCAGGTTCCCTTTTATTCATTTTCCGAGAGCTTTGCTCTTGTAGTGTGCACTAAACTGAAACACAAACAAACCAACATACCGACTCTCCCTCACTTTGCGCTTTATGTTTGTTTTATACTTAGCTAATAGCGCGTACGTGATAGAGCTATCGATGGCAAGCTGTTATGCCAATTTTTTCCCAGATTACGCTTTTAAGTTAGAGTAATAGTGGGTTGGAAATTTAAACAGCATTTGGTAGTTTCATCCCTTTGTCATATTTTAACGTTCTCAATTTGATATCTAGTCAAGAGATAGTCCGGTTCTGTTATTTCGGATGAGTCTTCTTTTAGTTCAGTTTGATTGCATTTAATACGAAGTTTCAAATCTCTCTAGGAGGTCGTTGGATATAATCAGGGCCGTAGCCAGACTTCAGAACAGGACGAGGCAAGTTTCGGGTCTGGCATGCCCCCCAGAAATTTTTGAAATCTAAAGGCTCAGAAATGCTCTATTAAGAATTTTTCCGTGGCGTTTTTCTTCAGAAATGTCAATCTTGGGCAAGTGTAGAATTTCACCATTTTATTGCTGCGCGATACTGGTGCCAAAAAAAAGGCCAAAATCAAGACGAGGTAATTGCCTCGTCTTCCCTCATGCTAGCTAAGGCCCTGATAATAATATTTTCTTTTAATGCTAGAAATAATAATACCGCTTCCTTTCTTTGGCCTGCGACGTGTAGTTATGTCATAGCCTTTAAAAATGAATAGCGATAAACAAAAGAGCGAAGAACAAAAAAAAGAAAAAAGAGACAATGTTTCTAAGATGCTGCTATTGCGAGAACTATCCTGCTGTTCGTCCGTTGTAGATATTGCGTGAGACGCGTGAGCTTGTACTTGACACTTACCCTTGGCATATTTCTTTTTCCAAATTGCCTTAGGAGCTAATTAGCGAAAGGTGTATACAATAGGCGAGACACAATTGTAGCCACTTGGATAGTGCGGGCTCTGTCGCCGCGGGTGGTGCAATTACGAAATCGCAACGGGTAATTAACTAACGAGGACTTATCTGTGAGGTCATTGACATGCTCAGAAGGCCATTCGAAATTCCTTATTCTGAAATACTTGATGTACATTTGAACATTTCGTGTGCTTCTTTCTCTTTGCGCCGACTCTAATCTGAGGGCCAGCTGGCAATAGTCTAGAGTCACAGATCATTTGTGGTACATGCATCATGACCAGGTAATATTTTTGAAAGCGCCTCCATTATTGACAATTATAGTTTTAGAAAATGAAAGTTAAGAGTGTTGGATTCTTGGCACATCCCTACAACTCCCAGCGCGGATTAAGTTCTTGATTTACTCACGTATTGTACACATTTTCTCCTTCACATTTAGAATCTTATTGCCTTATTATAGCCTCAAGGTTGAACAGTTCGAAACGAAATCTGTACTGTTAGAGATTTATCCACAGATGTTATTGTTTTTCTTTTTTTTCATCGCCGTTTAGACATTACTCGTGAAGTTCCCTTCAAATTCTTAATAAAGACTTTGCAGCAAAGGAAGTCGATAGTTTGTAGGTCGGCGTGGGCCAACAATGAGTTTGGAGGGGGAGCTAAGAAAGCACATTGTGGAAGCGCTTATTTTCAACCGCTTTAGCCTGGATTCGATTCTCTAAACTGTTGATTCATTGATACATATGTGTTAAGTTTGTTGCTTGTTGTCTTCATTGCTTCGAGGGTTTCCCAACCTCTTTAAAAACCAAAACTCCAAATTTCGATTCAAGCCAGAAAACAGAGAATGAAAATATCCATCCGGTGCAAATTCCAAAGTAAAAGCCTAATTTATTCATTACATTTTTACGTAAATTCTCTTTTGACGTTTACACCTGCCTTCCCCCTCCCCCCCCCTCCCCCCTCCATCACTTTGATTCTTTCGGATCGAAACTTTTGTGGCCTAATTGTGTTCAGACCATGATTTAATCAAAATGGTTGCCGCGTAGGTAAAATGATTTTATACCACAATCATGCAAGTTATTTTCAAAAGCCCGCAGATATATTATTAAAAATCTTTAACCAACTAACTTGAGATTGTCATTCATATTAACAAGCTAAAGGATAAGATTTGTCATTATTTTCCTCTTTGGCAAGTTATAATTTTGACTGATGGATTGGCTTCAAGAACTATCTACTGATATCATCGGTAACCATCGCTTTTGCTTTCCCGTAGTAGAACTTGTGAGTTGTAGCGGTTAAATCCTCTATTATATTTCTATTTTGGAAGATCATGTTGGCAAATTAACATAAGTTGTCTTTTATAAATTTTAATTTCGTCTGAAAACAGCATTTTTTGAATTTATAAACCCCAGTTAAGATCAGAGGCTTTCACTGCAAAGAATTCGAGGAAAAGGACGGTAAAATATGCGCCGAAAAAGATGTGTTTCCTTTTGTGTGAACAGGACTTCATTTTAACGCTGATGCTGCTCAGGCAAATCATCAGCGAGTAAATTATAATACGCTGGAATTTCAAAATTTTCGTACGCGAAAATGAGATATTGTCTGAATTGATTGCAGTGTCGGAAAGGTAGGAGTTTTTAGCCCATACTCATCTCTCATCTAAAACTAATTTTACAAATGTATCTCGAGTCAAGCTTCAATGCTAATGAGTAGAAGTATTTCAATATCAGTATACATTATCGTTGCTAAGAAATACTGTGGATATTACTTTGACACAAATTCTCGACTAAATGTTTTTGTGGGAAAGAGGTAAATACTGTCCTTGATCATGGTTACAAATCATCGCTGAAGCTCTTGCTACCATGGCGGTTTTTACTACGTGAAATTTGTCATGAACACAAATAATAATTTTGAAGTGCTCTGTTAAAATTTTGTCAAGATCATTTCGTACGAGTTAGTCATGATCTCCTTAGGCATGTCGTGTGGTTGCATTTGCTTCTTTTCAGCAACTTCTGGAAACACAAGTGATATTAATCCTTAATTCTACTAGGCCCCATGCGATTACTTGTTCATGAAATACAGGGGGAAATATTCACAGGAAGCCATATAATGTTGACAAAGACCACAAACGCGCGAATGAGCTGAATGAAATTTTTATTTTGCACCAACATACCAGAACATTGAAAACCAAGCCTTTTAGCAAACTTTCAAGTTTGAAAATAAAAAGATTTTGTGCTTTTCCAAACAGAGTTAAAGAGTTCAAAACGCTTTTAGATAACTCAAAATCTGATTCTTCGATGAAAGTACGCTTGTATCCTCGCCTTACATTCCTTGTGCTCTTGTGAACTGCATCATTCCCGGCGATAATCAAGGTGACGCTGCAATGACTGAAATTGTAAACATGGCCAGGAGCACACAAAGATGCAGTGGAATTTGCAGGATTAAGTTGACTTAAAGCGCTTCTTGAAGGAACAGGACCAGCGTTGTCAATGGCTCGTGAAATGATCTGCAGCTCTCGTTCTTCTCCTGAGTAGTAATCTTCAAGCCCTTAGGTAGATGCGTGGCCTGTGATATTATTTATTTCGGACTTAAGGATACCAGAACTTTTCAGCTCAGTTCTTGACCACGGTTTTTTGTGCACTATGGTCGGTCAAATTCTTCTACGAACACAGATCCTTGAGCGGTGAGTTCTCTTTCATGTTTTTCATGACTGTGTTTATGGTGTTCTTTCCCATTGGGGTTTTCTCGTCACGGTACCAAACGCTTGAAACTGGCTTGTCGATGACCGTGAGGTAAAACGAATCGCCGCTTTTCTTCATTTAGCTCGGTCGCTTTTCCAGGTTTCGTTTGAATAACATGACTGGGTATCTTTCTTCATTCCCTGTAGCAAACATTTTGGGGGTGACTAGTCTGGTTTTCACGCCAAGTCCTCCCTGTCTCGTCTTAGTTGGACCTTCGGCAAATCATAGAAATTCGTTTCCGTCGTCGTCGCGTTGTAACCGAGTGAAATCGTCAACCTTCATTTGGTGGTGTTCTTGTCGCCCTCGTAGAGCTCGTGAGTGCCTCCTCCAAGCCTTTCTGCCAGAGGACTTCTTCCTCTTCTTTTGTCAAACTTTTGGGTGGATTTGGTGGCTTTCTTTTGCCTTGCTCCCGCAGTTTTCTGACCTTCCCTTCCAGGACTTTTCTATAATTAAGAAACTCCCTATCCTCGGATGATGGTCTTTGGATAGGCTTTTGATTTTAGATATCTATCCTGTGATGCTTTCATTACTTTCAGGCAGTCGGGTTCGTAGTCATCCCTGTTTCTTTTCGTAACTCGGAATAAAAACTGCGACAGTGTTTGGTCGAGGAAATCGCTCTCGTACTCTTCTAAACTTGCTTGGAAGTTTCTTTCATTCGCCCACTCAGTGCTTTTCTTCGTGTTTTCATTTCCGCTCTTGACTTTTAATTCTTCGATACATTCCTCGTCAATTATCTCGAAACATGACGACATTCTCACAAAGAATTTTTTGGCAACTACTACTCGATAGCAGAAGCTGTTGCTAGGCAACCTGAGGACCAATCGTGAACAAATAATTTTGCCCTCTTCACAAGCAAAATTAAGAAAAAATACCCTCTACATGACCAATCAGCATTCAGTAGTTTTGCCCTCTATGTTATTACACGGAAAATTTCGCCGCTAAAACTGATCCGAAACGCAAATTGAAAGAGCAGTTGCACAGAAATGTTTGCTTGTTTCGAAAGACCTATAGTAACATTTTAAGGACTCTAATCAAGTTAAAAAGTTGACTGAATTTAGTATTTCTCTTACCTACGAGTGAGCAGGCTAGTTCAACAATTCAACTGATCTTAACTTTTGCTGGACAATGTATTGTTATTATGTATTGTTATTATGATGTATTATAATTAATCAGGTCAGGAAGAGAAATACATGCTTTACTCCGCTCAGTCCCAATCCCAACTGTTTTATAGTTGTTGTTCATTTTGTATTTGTTTAACTGACATCTTGTACCATCATTTTAAGACATATTTTTTTAGCAGGCCCCGTGCTATGATTTTTCAAGAAACGTTGAACAGTAAGCCAGAGGTTTTCACTCGAGTTGCAGTTTGTTACAAAACTGATTAATTTACTCAGCTCAATCCCAACCCAAACTTTCTATAGCTGTTGTTCATTTTGTATTCTTTTTTGATCAACCTCTTGTACCATTATTTTGTGGCGTGTTCTTGCTGTAGGCCCTGTGCTATGATTTTTCAAGAAACGTTAAACAGTAAGCCAGAGGTTTCCACACGAGTTGCCCGTTACACAATTGATTGAAATACAAAAAAAATTTGCATAGCATGAACTATTGTGACTAAGAAAATATTGCGTGTGTTACATCTTAAGATCAGGATTAAAGCCGACCTAAGAAAAACTGCGCTTCTGACCGCCAAATATTTTTTTCTAATGAACCCTCAAAAACGTGGTTGACGTCAATCGATATTCAGACAATATTGCGTGTTACGTCTTAAGATCAGGATTAAAGCCGACCGCAGAAAAACCACGCCTCTGACCGCCAAGTTTTGATAGACATCTTGAACTAAAATTTATTCAGACAGTGACAATAATACGAAAAGAGCAACTACCGCGCAGAGAATATCATTGCGCCTCTTTCTTAATGCTGACCGCGCTGGGCTTCGTCTCGATATTATCTTGTTTCAAGCCACTGTATTACGTTTTTTAACCAAAACATTCGCGTCTCCAGAATCAGCGAACTCAATTCAAGGACACCGGAGGGAAATTGTGAGGAATCTCACTGCCTCGGACGAGCGTTTCATGTCATCGTCATGATTGTTATGGTTACGGTAACATCTTACGACTTATGGTCGAATCTAGCTCAGCTTTAGACGCGATGAAGGGTATACATAGACGAACGATTTCGCGCTCTATAGTCAGGTGAAGTGTGGTCTTTCGAGTTCCAGTCTGTATCCGTTAACAGATATGTCATGTCGAGGCTTGAACATGAAACATAAAATGAAGGGGAACACAAAATTATTTGACAATTGATATGTGCAAGACAAACAGAGAGTGAAATGATTAGAATATTAACATTGCAATTATAAGGTGATAAATATCGTTTTTTTGATAGTGGTTCAGCATTTTTATCGGCGTCCACATGTGATTAATGCTGGTGCTAGAAGATTCCAAAGTTTTCCTTTGTTAGGTAGGCTACGTGCTCGGGATGAAGAAGGCTGAGAGCCTTGCTGGCTAAAAATAGCAACGGAATGGTAAAGTTTTTTTTTTACCATTTTCAGTACTTTCAGCTATGCTTTCACAGTATAAAATGTTAGCATTTGTTTTTCCTGTAGACTTGACTTCTCGCGTATTACTGTACAACAATAGTGCATCCCAACAAAATGGCGGAGCCATGTTCCCTTTCCCTGATGAACGATTCAAAACTCAGTGTGATTTGAAAAGCTTGAAATTCATACTCATCCTCCCTGTTCAAACTCGGAGTTGTTTAATGCTTCTTCTTGTAAGCTTAACGATCTGACTACTTTGGCGGAAATGAAATATTCACAGACAGACGACAACCTAGGGATAGGAAGTGACCTGTAATATTAACCAACTCAAAAGTTGCTCAAATGTTGCTCCTCTCTCTTCACCCTTTAATTTGTATTTCTGTTGCAGTTTTCTCCACACTGAACCTTCCAAATGTACTGCAAATGAACCTTCCAAAATGTATTGCACTGAACCTTCCAAATGTATTGCAAATAGAGCAAATATATCCGTAACAAATGTGACCTAACAAGTAATTTGCACTTCATTGAACGCGGAGTTAATAATAACTTCCATTGTTCTGGTATGTTGTGGGAATTTACAAGTGTCAGTTGAGCATTTTTCTGATATTTCATCATCTTTTTAAACTTAGAGAGAAAAAAGTACTTAAAAAAACAGAAATCGCATGGCGAAGAGGAATCTCAAATGCACTCAACTGTTTTTAGTTTTGCTATAATACCTTCAAAGAAGGAACGCTGCAGTTGACAAGATTAACAAATCCAAATCAAATTGGTCATTATTTAATCATTTCCCTTCCTCCGAAGGTTATTGCACTATTACACACAATCCGATATATGACATTTCCGTCGGCCATCTTCTACACATCTTACGCGCCACAAAACGGGTAATTTATTTGCGCACTGTAGTAGTTTTATTGTTGCATGTGTACATAAAAGTACGTGAATTTAGCTCACTTGCATATTCTTTCCTTTCTATTTGCCTCCTCAGAGTGTACAAAATGCGATGTCCATCGTTCAATTTGCTTGTACTCGTTTTTGCGATGCTTCTATCCATTGGTAAGACACTCATGCAATACCTTCGTTAAATTTATCTAGTATTTTATTGAAATAGCAACGATACAATATTCCCCAAATTCAACGGCTTTACTTTGCTTTCTGTCGAGAGTATTAAAAACCATTTTACGCTCACAATAGGACACACTGTAGAATCAAAAGAAAAGAAAAATTCAAGTTAGTTTCCGTAATATCCTAACGGTACGAAAATTATTGTGAACAAACTCTCTATCCCCAAAAGTAGCAGGCCTTTGACTGTCACTATTTCCTAAAGGATGCTAAACGATAAATTTATGTACCCTTAAAAAAGACGGTACAAGAGATTTCAAACAGAATCGTGGCATTCGTTTGCCAAACAATCAGCAATTTCTGAAAAAAATAAGAGGGTAACTCAAGAATTCTGCGCAAACGCTCTGGAGGAGACTCTTTGACTGAGGATAAGTTTCGGTTAATTGAAACTAATTAATCGTTGTAGCCTCTTTGTAGAATGATTAATTCACATGGTTTTCTATACAAATCTTTCTTGCTTAGATGTTGTCCTAGCAAGAAAATATAAACAGGTAAGTCGTATTTTTTTCCTCGGAAAACTATTTTAATACTAGTTGAATTTCAATGCTCCTACCTTAGCTGTGAAGAAGACATTTAAACTACTTGTTTCTTTCCAAAATTGCATGGGGTTCTTATTTTTCAATGATTACCTGCTGTTGCTTGCGTTTCATATCTAATGTGTGTTACAGAAATCAATCTCATATCACTGAGTTGCCAAATGATGATACGATGATGAAAAGTGACTGGGACGGTCGCACATGCAGTGCAACACGCTTCAATCGAAATGAATATTAGATAGATTTATCAGTATTGCGAGATGTATCGATTAATTTGAGCAGTTCAGAGCGGTTGCATCATACGATTAGTTTTGGTGTTTGTGTATTTATTTTTTTTACGATTCTTTACTCAGCATCTCCACCATCACATGACCAGGAGAGAAATAGAGCGTTACTTTGGCGTCAAGGATCATACAAAAAGTAAAACAAGAAAAATTCCTTTTAGCATTTTTAACAATTTTAAGGTGTTGTTGTGATATCACGGACAAATAAAAGTAGGGTAGTGCAGGCGTAAGCCCATCTAAGGTGTTGCTAAAGGAGATCTTCTCTGACTTAGCGCCTCGGAATCACGAAGGAATACTGAGGGATTACAATTGTTATCTCAACTTGGAGGAAGAGTACCACTCATTGTAGTTTCAGTCTTAAAAATAAGCTGGGATAAATTCAGCACCTGCAGCGGAGCTTATTTCAGTTTGTGTCGCATGAGCGACTGGGAGTATCGCTACTATTCTGGATGAGATTTGCTGTACATTGCAGGGTACTCTCTCCTCTTTCGTCCGATTTTCCCCGCACTTCGAATTCGCAGCAACTACTCCTACTGTAGATAGAGAGAGGCACTGTGAAATAAAATGTCTTTCCCATAAACGCAATTCGATGATCCAGTCGGGTTTTGAACACGGACCTTTAGACCTCTAAGAACGTAAGTTTTTTGCCATCTTTTCACAGTTCCTGAATACGATATCATTACGCCACATCAAACAGACGTTGTTGGGAGGACTATGTCTCCCCTTCGCATCAGAAGAGACGCGGGTCATTCAGATGTTTTACATTACAAAGTCCACGCGTTTGGTTCCAAATTACGGCTTAGATTGAAGCGAAACACTAATCTTATGACATCAAACTTAGTAATTGAAAGACATCACAGAGAGGGAATGGTAACGACTCAATCTGCACCAAAAAACGAATATTACTTGGGGCAAGTTTTGTCCGATCCAGATTCCTTGGTGGCCTTAAAAAGCGATAGAAGCCTGGTAAGAATTCCTTACTTTTGACAGTATCTTGAGTTTTTCTCTGAACGTTTATGCCAAGTTATAGAATAAGGAGGATGGCAAGTAATCAAATGAAGAAAGATTTCATCCTATTTGTTACGATGCTAAACAAAGAGAAAATCTCAGTTCTCCACGAGTAATCGAGCTTTCTCATTTCTCTCGCTTCCGTTCTATCACTGAGCTGCAGAAAACGCCATGGTGAGCGAGACTTCTGTTAGGTTCATACAGTATCACGGACGTAATATCCTATATGCATATACCTTTGACCAACAATTTCGGAAGCGCCACATGCATTATTAGAACAAGTTGGAAAGTAAATAAGTTCACGTAAACCGATTGAAATTAAACACGAAGGGTGGATAGTAGATCCAACGTGCATGCGCAATTGTACCCTGTTTGACCTCTTTGAAATCTCTCAAAATAGCGCTCTTTCTCAAACATGCATGTGTTTATTACCACGCAAGTTTTTTGCTGGTACCTCGATGACAGTATATTTATTCTATATCTTTAGATGGGTATGATCAGGACATCTCGAGAAACTTTGTTTGTACAGCCACTCTCGCTAAAATGGGCCAGGAGAGTAAGGAGAAATGCAAACTCTGTACCACACTTGATTTACAGAATTCCGAAAGAAGAAGCAGTTCCCTGTGAGGTGCAGTCAACAGGTTCGTTTGTTTTGCAAAAAAAAAGTAAAAGCTGGGAACAGTGATGCCGCTGAGATGCCGCGGGAGTCAGAGCGCTGGCCTCACTTTACATTGATTTTAGCTCCATTCGCGATGTCCCATTCAGGTTGAAATTTCGCTGGTTGTTTCCGCCCTGTTGTTCTCTCAGTGTTTGTGGCCTTCCACTACAATAATAAGCACTCCAAATTCCAATTTGATCCGGGCACAAGATGCAGGGATCGATCTGTGCTAAATTCAACTTGTTTTTCTCCAGGTCTTTTTTTCACTTGCAACTCTTTACATGATTTTTCATCAGTAAATGCTCTCGTCGAGTTCGATTTTTGTTATCTTGATTTTTTCCTCAGGAAAGGATCGTGTTGAAAGATCTACACATAGTAGGAAGACTCGTGCAGCAAGCAACTATAAGTTCCTTGAAGCAGCGTTAATTGTTCCTAAAACCTACGAAGAGAAGTATGGAACAAATCAATTTGCCACAATACTTCTCACTATTGCCAACATGGTATGTGTGTTCTGGCATATTCAAGACAAAACGATTTTGATTTTTTCTTAATCAGTGAGCTCTAAAAAGCGTGGAAGCTTTTTTAAAAGTCCATTTTCTCTGGCAAATATATGCTGTGTCCGCAGCTTTTGAAAAACGCTCGCAGGTTATTATTTTACGTCAGAAGACAATTTTTATGTGTATCCGTTGATATTCAGAGCTTCCCTTCAGCAGGGGTTTCGCTTGAACGAAAGGGTTGCTATTTTCGGAACGAACTTTACTATCCTGAAAAGCTGTGGTGAAAGATGAATGACAGATATTTCATATTTATCAGAAATTTTTCTTTTTGATAGGTCGCTGCTATGTATCAAGATCCCAGTATAGGAAAAATCAAGGTCTATTACGTGGTTACCAAGATCATTGTTATGGAGTCAACAGTAACACTGGTAAGAAAAACCATCAACAACCAAGTTTACCAAAGATGCAGCAGTTTAAATTGATCTTGGTAAAAGCGAACCAAAAGCCAATGATATCATAAATAGAGAATAGTACATGGGCGCGCGTAATTATGGAATTTCTCTTCGAGTGTTGACTTCGATTGCACAGAGTGAGCGCAGCGAACGAGTGAGATGTCGGGTTAAACACGAGAAGAAAATTTCATATCTACAAGCAATCATGTATCATTTTGTTAATTATGTGAACACAATAGCCCTTTATTGCCAAGAAAAGTCGACTCTATTTAGAAAAACATTTTATGGAAATCCTTGCATAACATTGCAGCTTCAAAGATGTTCAAAGTGAGAAGTCAGAGCAGATACACCTGATTGGAGCCAATTGTGCATGTGTAAACGCTGAAGACCAAGGCGTAAGCTAGGAAAAGTGATTCTGGCGGACGTGTTCGAGGCTGGCGAAAAAGAGGAAACAAAAATGAAAGTCTTCTATTTTTATATTGCTGTTTCTGAAAAGTCCTATCGTGCAACTAAAGACACTTCCGGTCAGAAATCATTTTTAAAAGAAAAGGTAAAAACCAAATGATACAAGTTTAATCGCGGCTGAAAACGTTGTTTTCTTTGGTACTCAGGCTAATTTTAGCAAAATAGACAGCAATAGCAAGAAGCTGACAAAGATGTTGAAATGGGCGGGACCTGCAACACTAAAAAGTAATGGCGATCCGGATCACTATGACGTGTTCAGTTACGTGTCAGAGTACGTAGTAACCTTTAACTCCAGATAAATGATAAAAAAAGAACATTTTCCCATACATGAGATGAAATTTGTGAATTGACCGTCTTACCACTTTCTTCCCTTTTTGCAGTTGGATAAAAGTCGGAGGTAAGTTACTCTTTACTTAGTTTTGTAATCAGCTAAAAACTGGTAATGTTTTGGAAATTTTCAAATATTTTTGGATAAATAAAAAGTCGCAAGGAAGGAATGGGGAATAACGTGTTATTAATGTAATTTTGTATGTGTATATTTCATAGGTCTCGCAATTGCTAACATGATGTGTTCCAAGTCAGGCTGGAATGGTAACGTCAACGCTGATGTTGGTCTTCAAACTGCACTTCACGTCGCACACGAGATAGGTCACAAGTAAGTGACAACGTGGCGTTGTTTGAATTTTTACGTTTTGCCCGATGTCAGTATTTGCCTGCAACTTGCACGCTCTGCCATATCAGATTTATTTGTCGCATATTCGCCTAGGAAAACGAACTAACCAGATCAAATTTCACTCTGAAATTGTAATATGTAAACAGTATCACTACTAGGGTTGTCGGAAGTTTCGTGTGTCATGAGTTGATAGTTGACGTGACACAATTACCTGATGTATCGACATTTTTGTCGGTAAATTTTATGTTTGTTTGTTTTGTTTTGTTTATTTACTATTTACTCGGGCTTTCCAAAGTAAACGCTTGTGTTAAAATTCCGGCTTCGTTTATTTTTTCGTTCGGTTACAAATCGCATTCAAATCCTTAACACGCATGCATGACACTACATTATAATTTTTTTTTCCGCTCTCTGTATACGTATGTGAGAAACCTGCATCTCTGGCATACCAAAACAACTACAGGATAAGCCAAAAAAAAAATACACAAATTCAGGCACACAAAACAAAGTTTGCATCCAACAAAAAGCCCGGGTGAACGCAAATATGCGTCTAGGTTTCATTCATTCATTGCTATTGCTACTTCTTGTTACAATCACAGAGGTTGGAAACGCATGTACGTTACTATAAAATCTAACCAATTATTTTGAGCGCAGACTGGAGAATCTTGAGAAGTATAGGCTTACCTCTGACTGTTCTTGCAGCCTTTTCCTTGATCATGATAAAGATGTAGGGTGTCCTCAGCATCAATACATTATGGATGCTACTTTACCGAGTGGTATCTATGCAGCCACCTGGTCGAATTGTTCTCGGAAGAAACTTGAAGAAGTCTTGGGGTGAGTGCCCTTTTTTTAAAAATCAGTTTGCGTTTTATAAACCTATGAAACAAAGGGATATTTACAGTCGTATTTTGACTAAAATGATCGACATTTTTTAAAGGCTACTTCAAATTAATTTCCATTATAATCTGGAAAATAACCACACTTGATTTGTCTCTCATTCTTTTTGCACCAAGAGAAAAATCTATTAAGAGAAATTAGAAAACATTCTGCGTTAGCTGGGCTTTGTTTACTTTGACACATCCAAAGTATAGCCTCTGGGAACTGCCTCCTAACATTTGTTGGGGTAATATTTTATCACTTTGTTCTTACAGAAGTGGTAAGTCCTGGTGTTTAGATAACACACCTGTCGGCAGTTTTCCAACCCTCAAACCTGAGTATCATGGCAAACTTCCCGGGGAAATCTTTGACGGGGACGCTCAGTGTAGAATGCAGTACACCGATGATTACATATTGTCACCCTATCAAAAGGTGAGCTTTTGTAGAGGAACTACTACATATACAAGCCAAGGTTTACCTCATGCAGTTTTATTTGTGAATCAATGAGAAGCAAATTCTTCTCGGATTTGAAATCGTCTATTTATTGTTCTGCTAAATTTAGCGGATTTGGAAAATCAGCCATTCTTTTCATACAAATCAGCCAAAGTACTTTGCTCCATAGTGAGACTGATGAAGCACTTAGGAAGAGGTGGAACCTTTGAGGTTATTGGGCCCTGTGGCTTGAAGAATGGGTATACCTCTTAAGTTAAGAAGAGGTCTTACGCAATACGCAGTGAATATGTCGGGCCATCCGACACTGTCCTAGTGAATGGTTTATCTGGAGATAAAGCATTCCCTCGATTTAAACTCGTCACCCTTTCTTTCGAAGTAGTGTCTACTTTAAAAATATTTTATTTTTTATTCTTGTAGGGAGTATGCGATAGGTTATACTGCTTTAATCCTAAAGGTGGAGCTCAGCTGAGCCGATTGACACCGATAGCTGATGGAGCACCATGTGGAGAACGTGAGGTAAGACATGGAAAGTTATCCTGATATGATCTTATGAGCGTCTGGAAGTGTTAATTATGGTCATTTTCTTCATGGCACGAGGGAAACATCCATGAATACCGTCACAAATAAGCACTTATCATGGAATTATTACCGACTAAATCCCTCGCGGTTTTCTTGCTCACTATCTACCTTACCCTGTCAGCAGGCTCTATCTGCCTCAGTAGCTCTTCAGCTTCTGTCGTCTTTCGTAGCGTCGAGACTGGGAGTGTTTGCAGGCCAGCAAAATATGCTTCAAAAGATTTTACCAACGAAGATGAAAGAAACGAAATTTTAGGGGATCTGAATTTATCGAATAAAATTGAGTTGATTGAAAGAAACACTACCTAAAAAACTATTTCCCCATGAATGTTTCTCTACAAGGCAGTAACGGGCATCACTATTCATTGATCTCATATTTATCGGATTTCGAGTACAAATGAATGACAGCGACAACTACAAGATGATGTACATCTCTGTTTCTTCTATTTCGAATCACTGATGGTTCTTGCAAATGATCTGATTGGCTCTCAGCGATACCGCTGGTTCTAAAATTATACATTTCTTTTTCCAATGACTAAACTTTATCCAGATTAGTGACATATGTAAATGAATATTATGATAAAAGAGGAAATTGAACTTCCTGATAGGCAATTTTGATCTCAAATCATACGTTCGATTTAAAATCGAACCCGCAATGTGCGCCCGTCCAATTTTGAAATCGAACGTGTAATTTCAGATCAAAATAAACTCCATGCTGCGCAATTACCAGTGAAAAAAACTTTTCTATTTTCCTTTTCTTGATTAAGATTCTGTGTTACAATTTCAGTGGTGCATAAGCGGCAAATGTGTAGACAATGGTAAACCAAGAATTCACGGAGGGTGGAGTCCGTGGTCTGGTTACGACCTTCCATGTACACGGCCATGTGACAGCGGAGTCACGTACAGAACCCGTACTTGTACAAACCCTGCGTAAGTTTGAATAGTGACAAATCTAATACGCATTGGCCATTAAAATATAACCAACCTGTTCGTATGATTTTATTTCTCTTGTTCTCGTTGTTTGCTTCTTTTAGTTGTCTTTTTTTATATATATCAGTCCAGTTGTTTGTTGTTGTCGTTGAAGCTCCATCTAAGTATTTGGTATTTACAGAACCCTAAGGTTCATCTAGGAACTTTAATTCTATTAACCTCACTCGGTGAGTTTTATTTTTTGAAAAATCCTTGGGAAAATGTTTCCATAACCAGCTATCCTTGTTTCTCTTGGTTATGGTTTTTGTCAATTCTGTGGATATCTTTGTCAACATTTTTTTAACATTTCTTGCATTCCTTCTAGTCTCCTTCATTTGCCCTCTTTTTTTCATTTTGGTTTATGATTGCCTCTTTTTTATCTGCTCATCGCACTGCAAAAATCTTTTGTCAGTAGTATTCTTTAAGTTTAAGGAAGACGTGACTCAGCGTCTTTAGCGGGTCTTTTTAAGGCCCTATCTCGAACCTCTCTTAATGGTTTTTCGTAACCTGTGCCATAATCATTTCACGAGTGTGTTTTTTTGCAAAGATATATGGTGACTATTTTCTGATATTTAAACTCTCTCAGGATATTATAAATTCATCGATTGTGATGCCAGGATTCAAAAGTAATTTTGTTTACTATAGTGTTGCTTACCACACAGATTATGGTTTTATCAACTGAGGTGATAATGTAAATTGGTCGCCGCAAAGAGTTTCAAAACTGACGTTTCGAGCGTTAGGTCTTCGTCAGAGTGAAACTCAGTTGATAAAACCATATTACTTTGTTACTCCCACCGACGCAGCACCACAGTTTCTTTGGAAACTTACCCTCTTTATTCATTTTAGGGGCAGTTAGGCACAGTTAGGGATTAATTTGTTTTAAATAAAGTGAAACATCACCAGTAATCAGACATCTTCACCTACCTTATTCTTTACTACTAGACCATCTAATGGCGGGAAATCCTGCGTGGGAATAAGCAAGGAGTGGAAAATTTGTAATTCGAAGGTTAGTCTTGGAAAACAGTTTGTTTGAGTTTTGTTTGAGAACAAGCGGACTCTGCTTGATTAATGTGAGTTACATCTTTGAATTCAGTACACGTGATTGTTTTTCGGAGAAGTGTCCTCAATCTGAATTTATCGTTTGTCTGCCAAAAAAAAGAACATATAGCATCATGACACTGACCGCTTTTAAAGATTCCAAAGAGTAAACTAACTTGTATTCAAATATTACAAAACTTTGAGCACGGATTCCGACATTTTGAATTCTGTACATCACCATTGCTGATTAATTTTGTCGTGCGCAAGTCTCAAACCTCTCTCCTCAAATTTTTACACTTGTTTAAACAGTCGAGAGTTACGCAAATAAGGATTATTGACTCAAGTTATAAGTAATGATTTTTATTTCTTCTGAACTGCACGTTGCGGATTTGTGTTTGCGACTAGTTTTCTGAGTTGGTTTCAAAATGCCATCATCCATGGACGAATTTTTAGCACATTTGAGAGTCTCAAATCGCGTAGGGAGTACATTTTAATGCATTTAATTAGCTGAGATGAAACTTTGAAGGTGTCAGAACCATAGTTCTCCTTTGATACGAACATGAGAAAAGTGAAGCAAGAGACGGAGGCTCTCAGACTGATACAGACGCAGTCCCTCTCAAGTTACTTTAAGACTCCATGTTGGTGATTTCTCGGGAATAACGTTTCATAAACTACGCTGGTTGCCAACCAAGGCTCTAATGTTTTTAGTGAGACAGAGAGACGCCGCATGAAATGTCCAGGTCAGGAATAGTTATGATAAAGGATCTTCTGTTTCTATTTCATTCAGGGGTTCCCAAAAAAATTTCAAATCGATTGACTACATAATTAATTGATCAACATTATCTCCTTTTTTTGTAGCCCTGTCAAGAAGGAGCGAAAACATTCAGAGAAGAGCAGTGTTTGAGGAAGAGACCTGGCTCAATTCCCTACATTCATCCGACCAGATGTATGTGTGTTACTTTGACTGTACCAATTACAAACCCACTTTCGCTTTTAAGGAAGTTACATTTGTATTGGTTTTTTCATTTTCTTAATTTACTTATTTTATTTGTTAATCTCAGCCCCTTGTGCATTATTCTGTCGTATCGGAAGCAGTGTGAGTAGCGCAGGTACAGCTGAAGACGGAACAAGTTGTAAAAAAGTCCTGAACACCTATGATGTGTGTATCGGAGGGATGTGCCGAGTAAGTTACCATAGTTAGAGATGATATTGCAAAACAAATTATCTGTGCCTTTTTTTGGGGGGGGGGGTGGGGGGTATGGAAGGAATCCGTTCGCATATTTTCTGAGCGAGGCTATTCTTGCTTAAAGAAGTGTTTTGATACCGACCTTGATAAGCGTCAAAGAATGTTACAAGTTTGCAACCGTGCGTTACCTTCAAGGAATCCTGAAAATGAAGAATATCAAGGCGAATTGTGATTAAAATTGTTAAAAAGAAAAAAACATTTAGCTCCAAGGAATAAGTTTCAAATCAAACAGTAAATCCCAGTCGATATTTTTCCTTTCTTCTCATTGCCGGCTTTCTGAGCCGGTAATGCAAAGTTTGGTTTTAAGCATTTTGAGGAGACATTCTTTGTTCGTCACTCCTAGAAATGAGTAGGCTAATAGGTTGAATAATATTAACGTTTTTACTTCCGTCATAAAAAATGTACCTAAGGGTGTTAGGTAATTTGGGTTTTGAAATGCTACTTGATTTATAGCCGGTTGGATGTGATCACGTTCTGGATTCTACCACAATGGTGGATCGTTGTGGCAAATGCGGCGGGGATGGTGACGAATGCTTCGTTACTTCTGGAAGTTACACGGCCTCTTTCACAGTAAAAGGTACATTTCATAACTCAGTAACACGGTTCTTGTTGATTACGTTAAAGGAAGGCAAATAAAAGGATACTAAAGAAGCATAGATGCTGATATTAAGTATGTGGCTCCGGTGCGCGATTCGCTTGCACGAGCTCCGCTATGAACATCTCTTTAAAATTTTGAGTCATGTTTCGCTGATGGAGTTGCCGCCTGGTTTTATTTACGGCCTTTTTTTCAAGTTTTACATAAAATTTTATCAATCAGTCGGTTATTACTTTGTTTGATTGTATCGTATTATTTGATAACTGCTATGTGTCGGCTTCGGTAATTCATGACTTCACTCGAGTTTGTTTGATTCTCTGTTTCCTTGATCACTTATTTTATAATTATTATCTTATGTCTAAGAGCTTTTCAACAAATACAAGGCAAAGTGAAGATTTCTATCGCCCCTCAACTATTTCCGGGAGTACACAACTAGTATTAGTTGTCCATGATGACGGTTGCTATGACCAGTTAAAATTTTATTATTGAAAAATTCTGTAAAAACACAAATGGCTAGCGAATAACAGTTTTTTGCTTATTTTTTTATTTCAATGTTAGGTCTTGAAAATGCAGAACTCGTTCAAAGACTCCCCATTGGTGCTTACGATGTTTCTTTCACAATGAGGCGATCATCGAAAAATTACCTCGGTAAGAAAAGACGAGAGAATGAAAGAGAAACCAACAGGAGAACTTAAAGAAGATGTACGCTCCAGAAACCATATCAATTGTTGTTGTCATTAAAAAAAAATACATGCATGAAATACTGCCACTGACCACATTGAGATTCCAAAAATAAATCTCACTTTAGATAATTGTGCTCAAAATCATTGATTAAAATCTATGAATCATAGCGCGCGACTCAGAAACAATTGTTCCTCCGAAGGTAGAACGAAGTCGCTGCTTAAGTCAAGAGTGCTTTGTTGTTTAGTTCCTAATTTTTTAAACAGATCGCCAGGCGATTGAAAGTGGCGAAGCGAAATTTTTCTTTATGGGAAGTAAGTGACCAGGTTACAATGTAGGATTCAAATTAGCGGTGTCGGGGATCAATTTTCTCGCACATTTGAAGACAGTCTTCTGAGGTAAAGTTTACTCCTTGAAATAACTAAACACACTCAGTGTGGTAATTTCATGCATTTATACTTTGTAATCGCCGATGGAGTCTACTTATCCTCTAAGTTTGACTCAATGTGTGTTAGACATAAGAAAACATTTTGATTGGGTGTCGTAAAAGTAATCACAGCAACCAATCAGGACAAAGGTAGACATCACGAGGAGCCAATCGGGGAGTCGCAAAGTGAAATCGATCGAACTGTCTGAAGTGCAGAAAAAACGATGAAGAGAAGTCATGATTGGTATTGGATTTACGGTTGTTTCGCAGAGATGGTGGTACTGACGAGTTTTCAAACCAATCACAGAGCAGAGCAAAGCAAAACAGAACAAGTAACTCCTTCCCCCCTCCACTAAATTTAACAACTTATCTTAAACTGCCCCAAACCAACCGTTTTTGTAACTGATGTCACTTATCTGACGTTATTTTCACGCTGGTGATCAAAGCGCTCGATACATTTCAGCGGTTCAAGCAGACGATGGAACATATTTAGTGGGCAACGTAAGTAGTTGGGTGCAAGAAGTTTCTGCTGCTAACACCGTTATCCAGTACACCCGCAAGCAGTCAAAGTTTAAAGTAGAATTCAAGATTCCAGGTCCCACAGATCAGGCTCTGAGAGTAGTGGTAAGCATTTTTCCTCCGTTTATTGATTTCTTTTCTTAGGAAGATCCTAGTTTCTATTGAAATAAAGGCTATTAACAAGTATTCCGACAGAGTCACCACGGAGTGCATGTACTAAAACCTGCATGGCGACGAGCGGGGAGATCTGTAAACGCTATTAAGACTATTGATCTTGTTAAAGTGTGGTATGGTCTCGTAAGTAGCAGAGCCTCCGTCTTCCCTCACAGACTATACCTCACTAAGCATGTTATAATATTCGTTGAGCGTAACTCAATGAAGCCATGCATTTGTTTACACTGATTACATAGGAAGAAGTAGTTCTTTGTCGGACATTCCGGTAGGTTACTTTGTCACCTTATGGTTTCAAGCTGTCCTTCTTTCCTTATTTTCAGTATGTTTATGTCCAAGGTGGAAATCCAGGAGTAGACTATGATTATAAAACAGTCGTTCAACCTTCCGACACACCGCCTGAGAATAAATACGAATGGAAGGAGACATCTCCGTGGTCCCTCTGTTCCACAACGTGTGGCCAAGGTATAAACTTTGAACTAGGTGCGAGGGATTCAGCGGTGCAAGCGGGAAAGAGAAATCTTGCGCGTTTCTGTTCTCTTGCGCACGTCTTTTTGTTGTTCTCGATAAGTCCAGGCAAACCAACTGTTTGATTTATCATAATAAAGGTAGTGCTCAGCCATATTACGACCAGCCGGAGTTTTAGCTGTAATTTTCTTTCAAGATGAGAATTTGAGTAAATTCGCCTGAGCTCGGCGACAGATATCCTCAACATAGAAGGTATTACAGTAAATCCATGAAATGATACGTCATGTATGAAACAGCTTTTCTTGAAAAAACCGGGTAGTGACGGAATCTGGTCACCTTCCTCCACAAGGTAGATCCGGCTTACGTTTATTACTCATTTATCTTTTCTCTTTTTTTTACGACGGCTTAGTGTATTGAACAGGATTCATCAAGATGTCGGATGAATTTAATGAAAGAAATTCTGATTTTATTCGCGCTGTTTGGCCTTAATTTGATATAAGCCAGAAGCTGATTCTTTCCTTCTCGATTATCTACCATCTGATATTCCACCCGTACTGATGGAATAGCTTGACGGTATTGGTTTGCGTATTCACTTGCAGGGGTTCGTACACGTTCAGCGAGATGTATACGGTCAGATGACAAAACACCCGCCAGCGATGCGGCGTGTGGAGAGAAAATTGTTAGTGAATCATGCCAGGTTAAGGACTGTCCCTCGGAGTAAGTGCTGTGTACATCCTTGACAGTTGATTACTAAATGAAAAAAAGAACTTATGATCTCCTTCTTCTCACTAGCGTGAGTTTGGGTTGAATCATATTGGCTAATGGCTTCAGATGCCTTCTTCAACGGAGCAGAGGAGGGTGTTGGCTCACAGCAGCTGAATTTTTCTTGGTAGAAGATATTTTGGGAGTCTGCTCCGCATTCAATCGAGCAAGGATTGAAATCTCGAGCAAGGAGATCTAAGCGTTGATGTGAATGATCTATTGCGGTAGAGTAGCTTGTAGTCGTGTGGCATTTGACGTAGAGAGAGAGGCCAGTGTGCCACGGTCTTGTGTATTCAGCAACATTATTATAAGTAACTCAAGAAATTTTGCTTTCAGTTGGCACACTACTGATTGGTCACCATGCTCCAAATCGTGTGGCAATGGGGTACAAACACGTGGAGTTATCTGCCGTAAGAAGATCAACCCTACAGATTATGGACCAAGCACAAGCTGTGCTGCTAATAAGAAACCCAGTATTTCTGAGAAAGTTCAATATTGTAACAGCATCGATTGCCCGGCTGACTGGGATACTGAGGAGGGGTTACCAGTAAGTACCTCCTGTTTTACGAGGATCTTTCAATTGATCACTTTTTATTTTCCCTAACAGGAATTGTAGTAAAGTTCGGATATAACATGCGCTGTCATTGATTCAAAAGAGGGTGCACTATCAGGGTACAGAGTACCTAGCTGAGCGAAAGCTGTCAGGCCATCTGCCGTGCAATTTGTACTATGTCCGACCATTTCCCGGACTTCTCCCTAGTTTTTTTTCGTTAACTGAAAGTGAAATTTCGGGACAAGCGAGCTGGGAGAAGTGGAGAGAAACACTCGACTACGTCTCGTGTTTTTCCCTAAATTTCTTTCTCTGTAGCCGCTTCCTGCGTGCTTTCGAACAGAACAGAGCACAACCAAGGCTTCTTTTCTTATTAAGCATACAGTAAGATATTTATGACGGTGACATCATATTAAACGACATCCCAACAATGAAGTTTTATTCCTCATAGGACTGATCTCGAAAGTAGTTAATTCTACAAGTTAAACTTCTTTAACTTCGCCAGAACTCCCTTTCAGCATAACATGTTAATGGAGCCTTCCCAAACTCAGATTTTGCAAACTTTGTTGATCTCCCGTTCTTCTTTTGTTGAAAATGCACACAGTTTTCATGCACGAACGTGCAGAGCCATTGTCTTTTATATATTTGTATTCCGATGGGTTCTTGTTGGTGTCACTGTCGGGGTTTTCCGAAAGTCCCGTAAAGACCAATTAACCTCTTGCTTTTTTACTTTCAAGCAATGGTCAGTTACCACAAAATTAAGAATCAGCAGCAGTTTGTAACACTCCTCCATACTTTATTGTAGAGTGTTGAGTGAAGGCTACTCAAAAATCACTTCCTCCAAACTCAGCTGGCCACACCAGTTTTTTTTTTTTTTTTTTTTTTTCGTCCTTCTGATTAAATTTCCGTTAAGTTTCAATTTTTCACTTTAGCCGACGGGTTTCTCCCCTCGCTACAACTCTAGCTGTCACCCTTACCAGATGGCTTGTATCTTCCCTCTTACTTTACAGAAAGTAGAATGCGGAGAGCCAATTGATCCAGGGACGCTCTCTTGTTACCGATTGGATTACTCTGGCCAAAAAGCCATGGTGCCGGATCTACTGTGTCGGTACAAAACCAAGCCGACACGTCTGCCATGTACAACCACATCGCGCCCCACAGAACAAGACACGAACCTAGGGATCCCAGGGATTCCAACATACCCCGACGAAAAAGACGGTTCACAATCATATCGATATCACTCTTCAATATTTATCAGCGTATTGGTTCCTGTGCTTCAGATTTTACTGCATTATTGTAATCTGGCATAGGTGACATTTCCTGACGCCTGTCCCTGGGGAACTTTGATTGTAAATTGTTAGAGGTTCCTTTTTGTTCAATGCCAAATGGCTCTCTTTCTTCGGGTGTGATGAAGGACGCTTTGGTACTTATGATAATGATGTTGAGTATGACAGTACGATTTTCTCAATGTTCAATCATTGCGAATGTCCTTAAACATCCTTTAAAGAAGTTAAATGCAAGCTGCACCGTAGATGTCTGTTAGCATCCCAGCTAAAACGACTACGGAACGCAGCAAAATGATCCGTCAACAGGGTTTGCTATGATAATAACGCTTTTAGGTCTTCTCATGGAGACCTCAACGAGTGTTTAACTGAATTTCAGTATAATAACTGTTATTTTGTTATTAAAGCTGAAAGGTGCTGTTTTACAGTTCTAAACGCCACACACAAACACCTCAGCATGTAAGCGTTAATCTGCCCAACTTCCTTCCATGAAAGATTTTGAGACAGAGAATAAGTAACAAAGCTTAATGCGAGTGAAAGAACTAACCAGGACGACTCATATCCTGAGTCAAATCCCACTGATTGGCATTTAGGAAAAAAAATAGTTTATCATTTTAGGGTGTGTATAACTGATATTCTGAACGGAGTTTTTACTATTCGATAGTTAACTAGACATTTTAGACCGTCGAGGGACGATCATTTCAAAATGAAGTATGCTGAAATAAAATTAACCTTGAGGTCATTTTTAAAACCATGTTTATCGTAAAATGCTGTTATACAGTATGACTAGACAAGTTGTTATTTGATTGTTACAGTATGCTTTAACTGTAAAAAAATTTGATTGAAAATTATGTTGTGTAGGCAACGCTTTAAGGGATAGTATGACAGTTGAAATAAAGACAGTCGTTGCCCAAAAGTGTTTATGTCCTTGAATTGACTTCCGTCGCAATGATCTGAGCCTAGTCCAACCAATCTTGGGTCCCATAATGAGCGAACACGTCACCGAGAAATTCTCAGATAACGTACTACATTTACATTTCTACACTTTTCCCAGATACTCGGAGTAAAACTAAGCTATTGGGATAGATGTAATAACATTTGTGCAGGCTGAAAGCGGAAGGTCCTTCTCTACAAGCATATCTGGGGTGAAAGAGAAATTGAGTCAAAAGATGCCCAGGCAAACCGCCCGGGCGAAAACTCTATCCATGTCAGATAACGTGATAAATGTATCGTACGCACAACGCCGGAGTCTCGTGATATCAACATAGTTGCAGTTTGATTGAAGGTCAAGCTACATGTTTCCAACAAGAAATTTCTAAAAACCGTCAATTGTTCGTTTGATAATTATCCCTGCGTGGCAGTAAAAAACATACAAAGATTTCAAATAATTATTCGTTGACAACGAGTCGTTCACATACGACGAAGGATTGATCATCACGTAACTCGCAGTGGATAGTCTTCACTGTCACGTCAATCAAAAGAACTACAAACCGAGGCGACAGATCAACACGCCACTACACTATCATTTGTTTAACTGAATGCCTATCCATTGTCTCTCTAATGGTTTCGGCAAAAAACCCGATTAAATTTAGAATCTCTTGCGCTTGAATTAAGCTTAAATGACACCTCGTGATCAGAGAATCTGGCTGGTTAAGCTCTGTTCAAGTTCTGCATTTGATAAGACTGTAAAACTGTCAAAAAATATTTGCTCCGTTATGAACGATTTTCCGCTATCTATATACGTGTCTTGATGAAATTTGCCACGAAAGTACATTTTACGAATACGTGATTTCCTCTTTTCTGTAAGTTCCGTTATTGCTTTAAGTAAACTGATCACTTGTATAAAATGACAAAAATAGGTGAAAAGGTTGAACTTCCTGAATTAGTATCATTCCGTGACAGTCACTCTTCGGAAATGGGACGCTCTTCGAATTCACTGCTCCGACAGCTTTGAACTTTCCACAGAAGACCTAAGGCCACTGAGTCATACGCCTTATTGTACTCAGCTTAAATTAATCCTCGCGAAAGACTCGATAGTTTTAATGACCACCTTCAGTGACTAGACTTCAAAGTAGGATGAGACGCCAGTCGAAACCGATGTCCGTTAGACCGCGAAGCGAGAGTCTTTTGGAGGTCGCGCAAGATTTAGAGCTACTATGTGTCAAAGAGAGAGAGGTTACCGACATGGAGAGGGCAAAAGAACTTCGCGAAAAGAGAGTCGCTGAGTTAAGGAAAACAAATGGAACTTTAGAGAAGGTAAGCTCTCATCGATCAATCGAGGTCAAACACACACATACCTTATTTACACGGAAGACATGCAAAACTATAAATTTTTACATTTCGTCAACTGACTGAAAAGTAACATCAGTGACAAGGTCGTATGATTTCCAAAACCTTGTGCAATGCTCATGCAATGTGATCGTTTATGTCAGAGAGCAGACCTACGAAATTTCATTTCGCGTAAAGCATAAACTGTGTACACAAAATTTCAAAATTGACGCGAACGTATGTTTTCTGCCTGTTTTTCCGGGTACGGGGCGCTTAATACTGGACACTATGTTTCATCTAGACTTACATGTTTGTATAATTCGTCAAAAAGTAAAGCAAAAAAAGTTTTAGCATCGAAAACGTACGATGGTTTTCAGAACCTTGTTTTAAAATAAACAGTACATCACGTATTATGAATGTTACCATTTGTAACAGATAGAATAGATTACTCGACTCCACTAAAAGCATGAAGTTGTAAACAGAATATCAAAGTTGATGCAAGGTTTTGTTTTCCTTCAATCATGCTTGTTCTAAGCGCTGATCTCTCAAAATTAAGTTTCTTCTTGACTTATGTATTTATAGGTAGATCATCACTGACCGGGCGAGCTTCCGTTAAACAATCGAAGTATCTAAAAATTTGTGCATGTCATCGTTTATTTTAAAAATACTCCGTGGTTTACATCGACAACATGCTCATCTCACACATTAGTCCTATTGACAAGCATTTCCTCTTAATCTTCACGGATTTCGCAGGAAGTAGATGCGGAAACGAAGTAGAAACTTAAACGTGTAAATTGGCCATTGCGTATTGGTATGAAACGGAAGCGGACGCGAGAAAGAGGTCTGAGACAACAAGACGACTGCCGTGCACGTAGAGTAGAGATTTGTATACATTCTGACCATTCTTTGTAAGCGGAGCAACAGCGGAGGTGAAATTAATCCCAATCAATCACTAAAGGGCTTCAAACTCCCCACATATAGACAGAACGCCGATAAAAATCATCAGTCTCTTTCCTACTTTGGAAGCATGCAAATAGGCATACCATATGAATCAAAATGGTAGGGGACTTTGCACTTTTAGGAACAAACACTTCCGGCCAAGATTTTACATTTATGAAATAACCGTTCTTTGTTTAGGGATATCAGCGAATCTTAGACGATATAGAGCAAACACGCGACCGCCGACGAGTCCCAGAAGAGTACTATTTGAAAGTTAAAGATTACCTAAAGACAACACGAGCAGTGAGCGAGACCGAAGTAAATGACTTTCGGAAGGAAGCTGAGGCATGTCTTAGGGATCTCGCAACCGAGAGATACACTGTCCTCATTCTTGGTAAGTCTTGCAACAGTAAACTTGAAGCCATTTTAATCGTTTTCATACAAAATTCAGGGTTTTTCCCCAAGTTTTCTTTGGTTAGATCATGATTCACCAATTTCATCATTGAACTTTCGTTGTCGGCATCCTCTTACAACGAAAGCCATGGAACACTGTTCTCATAGAGTGGCCTGGTCTGCATCAGTTTTTTCGCCTCGCAATCTTAGCAGTCCTCCAGCAAGTGATCCTCTGATAACTTTGAGACGAGCTTATGGGGGAAATGAAAACTGAAAATAACAAAAAGTAATTGACGTGTTGAAAGACTAGGGAACACCTCAATTAGTGCTTGAAAGGACTTTACCGCTGGGGCATTTGGTAATTATTTTCAGAGGTTAACTCATGTAGCTCGGTCGGGGTCCGAAAAATTATCTGTCTGAAGGTACGATTCGCTTTTAATCCAGCGGTGTAAAAGGGCTAATTTTCAGATTCCCTATCGTAAGAATGAAATTCGTGTTTCTTTCTTTAAAACCCTTCCTATTTTCCTACAACAGGAGAAACCAGCGCTGGCAAAAGCAGTCTTATTAACCTCTTACTTAGCGAACGCATTATGCCAACCAGTATCAAGCAGAGTACATTGACTATATGTGAAATATCGTATGGAGTGACCGAAGAAGCTGTCCTGCACTTGGCTAATAGAAGCAAGCCATCTCGTGTCCTTACCGGGGACAGATTTGAAAAGTATAAAGATTACATTCAAAAACCAATAGAGGATGAAAACTGGTGCGAGAAGATAGAGATCAAGATTCCAAATCCACTATTAAAGGTGACAAAACTTTTTGCGAACGTACAATAAAATTAACAGGGGTATTTTATGTATTTCCACAGTCGTTCCAAACTCACGTCTCGAAGACAGGCAAAATATAATTCATGAAAGCCTGTGTGTTAAGTTACGCGAGGAACCGTTGAGAATTTGAATGCGCCATGAGGAATAGTATGGGGAACGAAATAGGGTCGCTTTACAGCACTTAATATTCCTAAATAGTAAAATTTCCCGCTTAAGATAATAAAACTTTCTCACTCCGTATGTGTGCTTTGTGGTCTTTGGCGATTTCTGCCGTTTTGGGATTGGTCTGCCATCACTGGTTTTCCTGACTCCGCCATGTAACAGGCATAAGCGCTTTAGTCTAACCCACAAAACGCTTTTCTCTTTCCTTCCTCGATCCCTGTAGTATATGGGCAACATCATTAGTGAAGTCGGTGGACAACTGTACCTTTCGGGGGCCTCTTGAATGCTTTAAATCGCTAGACGCTCTAGGTTGTTAATGTGCTGTGTTGTGCTGTTAGCTTTCTATTCTGCATTGGGCTGTACTCTGTTTCTCGCCTCTATACCTACACTGGAGGCCGAAGTGAATAAGAGATTTCGCACCACAAGTTTACGCACAACTAAAAAGCAGAAAGTTTAGTCACTCTTCATTTATGATCAATTTCTTATTAACTAACAGCTCTTCTCTCTTCTAGGGTGGCGTAGTGATCGTGGACAGCCCTGGAATTGGCGATTCCAAGCGTGTCAGTGAAATCACCCTGAAATACTTAAGTCGAGCCTACGCTTTTATTTACGTGGTAAACACTCCAAACGCCGGAGGATTACAAGAGGACAGGGTAAACTTGAGACTCGTCATCTGTCTTATAAAATGTTTAGGAGTTACTTTATACTTATTTTAGCACAAGGTATGTGTCACTTATAGAGATACACCACCCGATTGTAATAGTTTTATAAAAATTCCCCGATACCAGAGATGTTTTTCCATTCTTTACATTTAGTTTTCGTGATAAATCTTTCAGCTGATGCCAATCTTGAGCGAATGGGTAAGACTCTACAAGGGGGAGGATGGCTGCGGTATCACTTCCGAATCTGCTATTTTTGTCTGTAACAAGTGGGACGAGGTGGAAAAGCAGTCTAACCGAAATCAGGAGCAAGATCCTGAAAGGCACATCATCGACACTCTCAGAAAGACTATTCCCGAACTGGATGAAAAATTCCAAATCATTAAGATGTCTGTCTTGAGAGCTGCAGAAGTAAAAGAGAGATTCGACGTGATGGGTGATGATCTCCACAATCTTGTGAATCGACTACAACGTCTTCTGCCGCTTTGCATTGAGAGAAAAATAGAATTTTTCTACTTGTAAGTTTCATTTCATCTCCCAGCTGATCATTTAAAGACCGAAGATTTGCATACTGATTTTAATTATCCAATACCTTTCACAAACGTTGCTAAGGAAAACTTTTTCCAAGTTCCCTCAGCCCTTGAGGATAAATCTGTTTGTAGAAGCCAACGGATAAAGATTATTGCTAATTAATCCAACTGGATGTGACAATTTTCCATCGAAGAGGGCGTTGCAGATTTCCTACGGACTGAATACATTTTTACGGCTGGAAAGAGTTACAGGAAAATGTTTCCCAATGGTAACATTTAAATCACGATCTTACAAAATGTTTCCAAATCGTGTTCGAAATGAGTATTTGCTCACTTTCGAAAACAAATCCGAAATACTAAGCTTGCATAAACGTCATTCCACTGGTCTTGTGAAATTAAGAATCAATCCAAAAGACGACTGAAGGAAAACAAAGTTAAGAAAAACTATTCGCATTCGACTTAACGATTGAAAAAAACGCTTTTCAACATGTAGTTAATTCATCTTTCTGCTCTATTTGACAGCTGGATTAGCGGCCAGCTCTGCAGCTTGTCCGATCAGCTGAAAGGTGAAATGTGTAACGCCAAAAGGAACAGAGAGCAACGTCTCCAGGCTCGGAAGGTACTTGACGAGAAACTCAGCAAGCTTAAAGAAGGCAACCCCATCCGAGAAATTGAGAATGCCATAACTTCGTATGTGAAACAAGCACAACAAAAACTTGCTTCCTACCTACAGACTGATGAATTTAAAAGGAGCTTTTGCAGGTGGACAGAAAACGAACTGCCTAAAACGGAAGAGGGTCAAAACTTTTCAAAGATGAAAGAGGCATTTAGCAGATGCATTGAACAACGATTCGAAAATTTCCTCCAAGACTGGGAAAGCAGAGTGAATTTTTTCACCCAAGCACACGCAGAACTGGAAGCACAGTTTAACAAAGGTTTCCTAGAGTTTGAAAGAGAAATTCGAGACATTGACCGTGTACTTGTTGGAAGTGACGTGGACGACTTCCGACCTTTTGAGATTCGACCGGGCCGGATGTTCTCGCCTTTAGATCCAAGAATGAAAAAATTTCTGGTGATGACTGGCTTAATTTTATGGCCAGTTTTGATACCCGTAGGCCTCGCTGCCGGATTTATTTCTGCACCCGTCCTTGGGGTACTGGCATTTGGAAAGCATCTAAAAGAACAACACCAGAGGAGCAATTGTTGTCTAACAATGACAGACCTCTCGGCGGAGTTCCTCGAGGACTTCATTACAGACAAAATCCTCAGTTACGTTCGAGACAAATTCAGCGAGGAGACGAATCGCATTGCGAACATCAAGAGGTGTCACCAACAGTTAATCACCAAATACGAGCAGCGATGCAAAGACCTGACAAAGAGCGAAGACGAATCAAGGGAAAAAGAAATCCTTGAAAAATACCAACCACTCTACTCAAACTTAAAGGACATGAATGAAAACTTGATGTTCGATGCAATTCAAAATGGAATACAGGTGATGTACCCATCTTGCCAGCTTGATGTGAGACGACTCAAGTACAATGAGAAAGAAAGACAGGCTCACCTTGGTGCAGGCACTTATGGAATGGTTTTCAAAGGTAGATACTCTCCTCCTGGACATAAAAGAAAAGATGTTGCGGTCAAAAAGATCCGGGAACATTCAGATCCATCAAATGTTGCTACCTTTCTAAAAGAAGCAGCAATGCTGAAGTAAGTTTTTTTAAGTCAGAATAGCTAGGGAACAGTGCTTTTACCTCATGCAGAAGTGAAAGCGCTCGACTACTATGGCGTGGGCTCGATTATCGGACCTGGTGTTACATGCGGATTGTCCTTGTTATTAGTTATTGTCCTTGCATTTAAGAGTTTTCCAAGGGGTTCTCTGGTTTTTTTTTTCTTCCTTTACTATATGAATACTAAGCTAAACAATTTGGTTTCGAAAATAGCGGTCGTGGAGCCACTCTGTACAGATAAGGAACAGTTAACTAAACTTGAAATTTCTTGGTGCCCTTTGCATTTTAAATAATCCATCTAATCTTTCTGTTATTCAATCAGATGTGAGTAAATAGATTCTTTGGTGGAAAAATTCCAAGTAATGAATATTCTCTTGCTTTTCACCACCATTTCAAAGGAAATTGTAAAGTATCGTTAATTTACTCCAGGGAATGAGGCCTAAATTTATACATTATTATTGATTGTTAGAAAAGATTACTAATCGGATCACGCTTTTACACTTTCACGGTTCACTTTCAGAAGGCTCAACAAGGGATTACCCTCATCTAGTGAATTCATTGTAATTTTATCACCTGGGTGCGTAGCCTAATAAAATATTAATTTGGTCACTATCTTTTACGCAGGCAACTTGAACACAAGCACATCGTTACATTTTACGGAGTGGGCATAGACGTTCAAAACCGAGAACTCGTTTCCCTGGTTCTAGTGTTTGACTTGTGTATCAGGAGCCTAGACCAGCAAATCTTTGAAAATGATGAGTACATTCCGTGGAAGACGGCCAGTGCAGCAGCTGTGATTATGCTCTGGGCAAAACAAATCTTAGATGCGCTTGAATTCATCCATAGCAAGAATGTTGTCCATCGAGATCTCAAGCTGGCCAATATTCTGGTGAGTTAATAAAAGATGAAATATGGTAAATTATAAACCAGGCATTGAAATGAAGAAGCATCCTTTCTGTGTGTTTTTACGATCGTAGGACAAAGAGAAAATTCTGTTGAGTCAGTATTAGTGGAAATAGGGTGATCCTCATATGACCTCGGTAAAAAGTGCTGGCTAGGCTTTTGCGATACACTACTGACTGTTTCAACAGTAATCGGACTGAAATCTCGACTAGGTGACCATTTTAAAAATTTCCGCAGCAAAAACTCACCCAGTGACCACGTCAGCTCGGGAATCAGGTTACCGCGTTGAAGAATGCTCTGACTTCATCACAAGAGCAAAAATTATTACGGCGCCAAACTTTATTAGCTTAATATTTCATTTGCTCCAAATGAGCATTTGATAAAAGCGAATTTTTTCTCAGTTATTTGAAAATGTTGCATGTAAGATTCCAATGAAATCGGGATAAGCTGCGGCGAGATGAGTCCTTTGGCTCATATGCTGTGTCTGCCACCGTTTAAAAATGTTGAAATATACAAGTGCTTGGCACAGGGGCAAAGAGTATAACCTAAAGCCGAAGCAAATAGCGGTTGTTTTTTGGATTGAAGTGTTGAAAATTATGAAGCCTTTTCAGGAAACTAACTTTGCCTGACATTGTTTCCAGATCTCAAAACGTAAGCACATCAAAGTTGCAGACTTAGGTCTAGCAACCTTTAAAGACAAAATAACTGGCACGATGTGTGGAACTCCATTGTATATGGCACCGGAGGTAATGGAAGGCAAACTCCACAGCACAAAGGTGGATATATACAGTTTTGGTCTTGTGATGTGGGAAATGTGGTTTGGGAAACGCGTCTTCAGCGAACTACGACGTGAAGAATTCTTTAGACGAATTAAAGATGAGCATTATCGTCCACAAATTCCCAGGAATGGTAATCCTCCTCCAGCAATATGGATTGAGCTCATGACATCGAGTTGGCAATCCGACCCAAGTTTGAGGCGAACAGCCACCGAATGTAAAGATATTATTAAGACAATTAGGCATCAACATGTTGAGTAGCTTAAAGGTTGCTTTATCTCCTTTTGCGTTTATGATGATTTTCAGTTTGTTTTCGAACAAGCGACAGCCATGCTCAGATGAGTTGATCCTTAGGGGCCAAGAGACAAATAATCGGGCGTGACGAAAATATAACAGGAATTTCGGCTTGACCCAAACAAAAAAGATACCGGTAACTCTGTGAGTGAGAGCCTGGCTTCTTTGCCCTTCACTTAAATATTTTTGTGAGCCCTAAGGCGCCTTTTTATTTCTAGTCGCACGATTAGTCGTCTCTAAGGCTCCAAGAGTGAGGCATGTCTAAATCGTTCAACGGTCATAACATTGCGTGAGCACTGGATTTTAGTTTGAAAATACTTTTATTTTTGAAATAAACAATTTTTAATATAAGAGAAAAATCGAGTTTCCACTTTTATTTTTATTTTATTAGTTCCACTATGAATTCAAACAACCTAGAATGCTCAATTGTTATAATAAAATTACAGTCTTTAACAATAGAGGACATCTGAGTTCTACTTTAAAGTTAAGCAATCTGGAATGCTCAATTGTTACTAAAAAAAAGTTCTAAAGTAGATTAACAGTGGAAGACATGCGAGTTCTATTTTGTATTTAACAGTTTGCCAAAGGCAAACTACTTTGTAGTTATATTAAACACTCTAGAATACTCAATTGTTGCAAAAAAGCTACAAAGTAGATTAACAATGGTTGGTATCCAAGTTCTATTATGAAGTTAAACAAACTAGAAGGCTCAACTGTGTAGAAATAAGGCAAGTTTGTTCAGAGCCGCAGCTCGTTTTCTGTTTTAAATTCGTAACACGTACTCTATTCAGTTGGATATAGCCGATATTTACATTTAGGGTAAACAGTGCTCATAGGACATGAAACATAATTACGTTCTGAACGGAACAACACGAGGCATTTTAAGAGTATCATCAACATTTTACTTGTCCGCACCAAATCTTATGGTATGTTTTTTCTACGTCATCGGTCAACACAAAAAGCTCAAGCTTGCACAATGAGCCTCCGTACATATGTAAATATGTTTATTTTACGGCAGCAAGCGAAACTTTAGAGCTTTATGAGAGCTAACAGTCACAATGTTCACTCAAAATCTTAATTAGTTTTAAGGGACCGTGCTCAGCCAGGATGCATTGCGGGAGTAGTGGCCTTTCTCAGTATTTTCTGTATTATAGAAAAAGAAAATCCTAAGTGTGAGTAATATTGTTCGCCTAAATCTTTGCAATCTTGATCGAAAACCGGCTTCTTATACCCTCATCTATTTACTTGGCATTTCTGTTGTTTCATTTCGCATTCGCGTTAATGAAGTCATCTAAAAAAAGTCGCCCTGTACGATGAAAAGCCGCCTTATTATGTGGCTGACAACATCAATTCTTAACGCCAGATGGAATGAGCGAAAACAGCTTAGGGATTTGGCAAGAGAAAATTCAGCGAGTTTGCAGAAGCCCTGTTTCACAGCATTTCGGAGAAAAGTCAAGTAGAAAGCTCCTTCTTTCAGCTTTTGGGTGACCGTTCAAGGGGACGGGGAAACGTTTACAATCGATCTCAAGCCTAATCTCGTCAGTTTTTGGGTGAACTATCCCTCACGGTGAGACAGATTCAGGGATGCATTTCTCCTAAATTTAGACTTGATATCCTTTACTCTTTACCCGTATTTTGAAACACTGCGAGTTTTTACTGAATGTGAAGCCTGGCGAATTTATTCATAGAAGGCGTAGCGCTTCTCCTCTTACGAATCCTTTCTTTGTGCCTCAAGGCTGATGAAAATAAAAATTCAAGTGTCCGAAAGCCTTAGTCTCTTTGTACTGTGCTTGGACGTGAAGGGTCGATTCCCTGTTAGACCTCTTGCTTTCGTCACTTTTGTGTCAAAGAATAAAATTTCTGAGTCGGATATTCCAGCCGTAAAAGTGATTGTATCGTGATAAAACATCCAGAATTAAGAGGATATATATAATCTCCTGACAGATTGTAGCTGTTTGCCCATCTACCGAACAAATTCTTCTATTTTGTCTTTGGTTCTGTTCCACAGACAAAAAAACTTCGTAAGCATACCCCATACAAATTAGCGATTTAGTTGTGCTCTGGCTGATAATACCCTTTTTCTATTTTTGTCATGAAAATATTGACAAAAGCCTCAGCCGTTGAAGTATTCTTTGCCGTTTCCATCCGGTGTGCGAGAAAAAGTATCGAGTTCTCAGTTAATAACAACAACAATGGCGCGCAAAACACACTGGTTGAGCGTGGCTTTTTATATAAAATTTAGCTTGCATCGCCCCCGCGTTTGTCCCTTTGAATCTTGTGAGCTTATTAGTCTAATCTAAAGTAGTTTAGACCTTTTCTTAGTTCTCCTGATTTACTCTTTTAGGGGTGATTTGAAATTATACAGTCATACAGATGCTGTGATCCTTCAACCTATCGGTCTTCAAATTGACGTGTGTAGTATGAGGCCGTGACGGCCTGTGTTTTTAGATGAAACTCTCTTCATTTCACCATCAATTTGTAGCAAGATTTTCTTTCACTGGTGGCTTGTAAAAGAAGTCAAAAGGCTCAAGAGACATGGTACGGAAAGATTAAGGCTTATATGATTTCATTAAACGAGAAACGCGATTGTATGTACTTAAGCTGAATCAAGAGATTTTAAATCGCGCCGCGATCGCACTTTCATTTTCATAGAAATACAGTCAAAGACGGCTCTTTTTCTCCTTGTATCAATGCAACGTCCGCTCCCCGTGCACATTTATCTGATCGGCGAAGGTGTTGGTTTTTTTGTGTGTGAAAAATTTGTTATACTGTTGTTATCCGGCTGTCATTTGACATCCATTGGCGAGGTTGACAGACTTAAAGGAGGTTTCACCTCTTCATTTCTCCTTTACTTTGGATTAGTTCAGTGCAAAGCATGTTGAACCGTACCTCTCTTACACTGTTTCTTTGGCTAATACATAGAGTAAGAAGCATTAAATTTTTTTGTCAACAGATTCAACTAATAAACAGTCAGGGCGAGAATCGTACACAGATTTGGAGTCATGTTTTCTAAATTCTCTTTACGCCTGTCAATACTACTTCTGTCATTAAATTGAAATTCGTAACGATCAAGTTCACAATGGCAGCGAAAGCAGTTCAGTTACCTCCCAACGACGGTAGTGTTTTCCCAAACACGGTCAGCCCTCAGCTACAGGCAATTTGAAAGCTCTCTCCTGAGATATCAGTGGTTCGAATACCGTACAGGCCTGATTTTTTTTTTTTTTTTTTTTTTCAGGTCTGATTTTCGCTATTGCATAAATAGCGCTCTCTACTGCGAGGATCGCGCATCATACGTATCTATAACCGCAGTTCAAAACATATGAATTTCATATATTCATCATATCTGATTTATCATCACGGGTTTATTACGAATCAACTTAGCGGCATGCTCCCAGTTGGCTTGTCAGCTCAATTGGCAGAGCGCTGCACTTGTATCGCAGAGGTCAGTGGTTCGAATCCCGTACAGGCCTAATATTTTTTCGGGTCTGATTTTCGCTATTGCATGAATAGCGCTTTCTACTGCGAGGATCGTGCATCATACGTATCTATAACCGCAGTTCAAAATATATGAATTTCATATATTTATCATATAGGCTCAAGTTTAATAACAATATCACCTAACTCAAACAGAAACACTGAGAATTAAAAGCAGGCGTAAATAAAGGAAGTAAACTAATATCTTAATTTGAACTTTTGCAATACTCTGTGCATGGCATCAACTGTCCCAAGTGAAGTATACGGCATTTTCTTTATCTGTTTTTGGAGCTCCTACGACACTTCCTCAAAACAAGGAAAAAAAACTTGCAAAATTATGTTTTGGACCGTCCTATGAGTGATACCTTGAAATTTCAACCTTTCACCTTTTAGTTGATAGGAATGGAATATTTAATTAGTTGCGCTACTCGATCACTGCGGATCCACTTAAACGAATCCTAACTACAAGACAAAGATACCATCTAAAAAGAAGCGTGACGCAATAGCAGGTATTGAAAATACGCCCGCAATGCGTACATATGTAGCTTACGAAATTGAGCTACTCATATCAAACTCACGGGGTACAAATAGTCTCTTACTGAATTTCGTTACCACGCCCACTTCATCGGCCCACTCAAATCGAGTGCGATTTTTGGATGTTATATCATCTTGCCGACTCTCTGTATAAAAAGTTAACAATGTACCACCGAAATATTGAACTATAATATCATGGCTTTCCATTTTGTGTATATTCGTACAACAAAGTAAAGTTTTTCCCTCGTCATTTTCACCATTTCCCGAGCGGGTCCGTCAAAATTAAGAAGGCGTTCGTGGTCAAAACAAGACCGAGCAAGGAGTCTTGGGCGATTTCTCTCTTACGCAAGCGCAAATTGAAAATGTACTGCCAAAATCAAAGAGAGGAACAAATTTCCTTTGTTTTGATATGTAAATTGTCGAACAAGGAGCAGATTTAACCTCGTCAAATGGCTAGTCAAAACAGCCACACCTTCCTCCTTTTGCTCGTTTCCTGTTTTATAAGCGTGAAAGCAGTGGGAGAAGAATCGGGTAGCTCGGAAAGCGCTTCACCATCGTTTACTTACGAGATAAACAAGTAAGATTTGTAAAGTTATTTTCCGAAAGAGTCGGAATAAATACATTTTTTTCAGGTTAGATTGCTGTTTTTACCCTAAACTTCGTCCAATAAATTTTTGTTGCAGCCTACTAATCTATACAATTTCGAAGGAAAATATTCAGATGCTTCACCGTCCCCGAAGGGGGTCCTGTCCTGGTGTACCGGTTCACAAGGGAATTACCATTGTTTTTTCTTTGTTTAGGAGTTATCGGTTAGCTATTGTGTATTGTTGGTCTTTTGTATTGGCTCTTGTGAACCGGTACACGAGGACAGAACCCCGAAGGGTCTCCACTCATCGAAGCGTGTACTGTAGCCAATGTAGTGAATTTTCAGTCTCTTGTTGGGTTTGTCAACCACCGTGACTTCAATATCATACAATTTTGTATCTTTTCTCTGTGAAATGACCTTTTAAACAGGGGTGTATGCTGAGTATTCGTTGCAGAATCGCTTTGGTTCTCTTATCTCGCTCTTTGGCTTGTCCGCCATTTCGAAAATTTGCTCAGGAGGGCATCTGGGTTAGCGGCCGCGCCAGGCTGGAGCCGACAAAAACAAATGTCCATCGCAGTGGGGAAACAGTTTGAAATGTTTAGTGTCTGGTGTCTTATTGAGTTTCGTTTAGAAGAGCTAATATCTGATTACGACTAGATAGTTTTCGAAATTTTTCCTTTTCATCAATAAAACAGGATAACTAGCATACAATAGTCCTGAAATGTTCATTTTCAAGTTGAGGATTAGTGGCCAAACTTTGTTATGGAGGTTTCATTTTGACAACAAAGTTTGCACATGTAACCTGAGGATTTTGGGAACTTAAAAAACCGTCAGCATCATCTCCCAAAGTGGCCTGATCGGTTAAGTCACGATTTTGTTTGTGGGACGAAGTGGAATTGAGTTCTGAAGTTTGTAGGTTAATTGTCTCTTCCAAGGCAAGTGATGTGAAATTAACTCTAGGGAAGCGTTTCATACTAATATTTTCGGCATTTTGTGCACCAGTACACAAGGAAAAAACCTTGCAGAGGGGCAGGGACATTCGGGAAATGATGAAATCTACACTAGAAGCCATGGGGAGCTTGAGTTGGTTTGAATGTATGACTAATCTTGGACAATACTTACATGTAAAGCAACACAATGCTGAACGTAGGGTTCCATTTTCCACACAAGGTTCTCGTTTCAATTGTTTGAGACCAAACCATTTACTATAATTATTGTATTTGGGATTACCGGACTATATTTTCAATAAAAAAAAGAACACGGAAAAATCCTGTTGAGGTAGGTGGATATTGGGTTGCGAATAGAAGAGTTTATTGAAAAAAGATAAGTGCATAACAAGATCAGAACACCAGCAATATTTTAGTCAATCATATGTTTAGTAGTACTCTGAAGTAACATTACATTAACATTGCTAATAATTTTAACCCAATGAGATTTACAATTTGACCTGGAAGTTTTATTTCAGAAAGTTCAATAGAGATATAATGTCACCATAATAGATTTCAGGAACAGTAATCAGAGACATAACTTAAACATAAAAGAGTTCAATGAACAGGCAAGTGCGTGATAGTATCGTATGATTTAAAGTACCAGAATTGTTAAAGTTTTCTTATTATTGAAATTGTAATTTTATGCCAGTGTGGAGATATGAAATGAATAGATCACGGTGAACTTGACATCATCATTGTCATCTTAACATGCTATCAAAATGGTTTTCCATTTTGTGTATTTTCGTACTACAAAGTAAAGTTTTTCTCTCGTCATTTTCACCATTTCTCGAGCGGGTCCGTCAAAATTAAGAAGGCGTTCGTGGTCAAAACAAGACCGAGCAAGGAGTCTTGGGCGATTTCTCTCTTACGCAAGCGCAAATTGAAAATGTACCGCCAAAATCAAAGAGAGGAACAAATTTCCTTTGTTTTAATATGTAAATAGCGGTACCTAAATTGGGTAAACCATGAGACTACTTCATTCCAGATTTTGTATCAGTGTCCAATAACTCGTTTCAATGTTGGTAAAAAGACTCCTCGCTGTAACCCACTCTAAGAAGACAAGCCGACTTTAAGAAAGCCGGCATGTGAAATCTAAACAACAAAGATAAACGAATAACTAGATAATAAACCATCTTTGACCACGTGTTTCACCCATGGCCGCTTGCTTAAAAGCTTTAAAGCTTACGTAACTTAGCCGAGCATAGACTAGAACCTATCCTTGACGATGTATAGCACGTGACAAGCCCTTTGTTGACCATGACAAATCCAGCCATCCCGTTCAAATACATTTAATTGCGATTCCTCTCCTCTTTGTATTCATGCAGTTCCTGCTTCCCGAGCAAATTTAGGTAATCAGCGAATGATTCGTTATGTTTTTGATATCTGTCAATTGCCATCCATCGATGTTGAGAAGTTTGATTTAAAGGAGGTCAATCTCGCTGATTCCGTCTTCACTTTGGGCCAGTTCAGTGAACAGCCACTTGAGCTTCACCTCTCCTAAGCTGTTAATCAGTATTAGAGCGCCTGGGATGCGTAGCAAGATTCTCATGTGCCAGCCAGATATTTTGAATCGGTCATCGTTTAACGTCGTCCAATCAGAAAAGGGCAATCAGCGTGACGGTTTCTGGGTGGCACAAAATGTGGGATTTTTATTTTTCTTCGAGGGCTAGCTCCGATCCGTTTAAATGGATTTTCGGTTGGAAGGTACGAGGAGAATCGTAAATCTTTTTACCTTAATGCTGCGAAGTTTGAAAGTGGAGCGATGCGATTTTCGCGGGGAAAATGGCACGGGCGCTTGAACCCTTTCAAAACAAGGTTTCCATCTTTGTCTTTCTTTTACAAATTACATTCAACGACGAACTCAAAATTGTTCAAAATCGCTCAAAAAATCATTTTTGAGGCAAAAGGTCGACTATACACCACAGGTAAGGTAATTCAACGTTTATTTATCATTGATTTATATACATAGTCAGCAATATATCGCTATAGGTGAGGCAAACGGTAAATCTGGTACATTCACTATAAAATAACAATCGGCTACACAAACAGATTGTATGGGCCCCCTGTGGTTTTTCCGCTATCCAAAATACGTGTCTTGATGAAATTTGCCACGAAAGCATATTTTAAGAAGACGTGATTTCCTCGTTTCGGCAAGTTCCGTTATTGCTTTAAATAAACTGGTCACTTATACGGATGAAAAAAACGGTGAAAAGGTTGAACTTCCCGAAGTAGTATCATAATCTGTGACAGTAACTGTTCGGAAGTGGGTCGCTTTTCGAACTAACTGTTCGACGGCTTTGAATTTTCCACAGAAGACCTCAGACCGCTGAGTCGTGCTCGGCCTTACTGTTCTCAGCTTAAATGAAACCTCGCAAAAGACTCGATAGCTTTAGTAACCACTTTCATTGACTAGACCTCGATGTCGAAACCGAGGCCTGTAAGAAGGCGAAGCGAAAGTCTTTCTGAGTTAGCGCAGGATTTACAGCTACTATGTGTCAAAGAGGAGGTTACCGACATGGAGAGGGCAAAAGAACTTCGCGAAAAGAGAATCGCCGAGTTAAGGAAAACAAACGGACCTTTAGGAACGGTAAGCTTTCATCGATCAATCGAGGTCAAACACACACCTACATTATATAAACGCAAGACATGCTGTTTCGTCTACTGACTAAAAAAGCAAAATTAGTTTCAAGGCCGTACATTTGTAGTGATATCCAAAACCTTGTGTCGATATGAACGGTGCAATGCTCGTGGAATGTGTTTAGTTATATCAGACAGCAGACCTAAGAAATCTCATTTCGCTGAAAGCATGAAAGTGTACACAAAATGTCAACATTGACATGAACCTATGTTTTCTGCCAATTCTTGCTCTACGGGGCGCTTAATACCGGAAAGTATGTTTCAATTGACTCATATGTTATGTATGATTCATAAAAATGTAAGGCAAAAAACATTTTAGCATCGAAAACGAACGATGATTTTCAGACCTTATTTTCAAATGAACAGTACATTACTTGTTATGGAATATATCATTTGCGACAGACAGCAGAACTGACTTCACTAAAAGCACTAGGGTGTGAACAAAATGTCAACATTGATGCTAAGTTATGCTTTCTTTCAATCCTGCTTGCGCTGAGCCCTCAAAATTAATTGCACTGATCCCTCAAATTAAATCACTTGGTGATTTACATCGACAACATGCTCATCTCACACATTAGTCCTATTTGTTATCATCGCACCCGACTGAAAACAAGGAAAGGAAAAAGCCTAAAAGGAAGTCAGCTAACATTAGCACACACGGTACATGAATTTTCGCGGAAATGGGAGTTACAAAGCGGATAAAGCAATAGAGATCGTTTATAATGTAAGTCATCCAGCGTGTAAGCAAGAGACACAGAGCAACTGACATTTTCGATGATACAATCAACAACCCATTGTGCGAAGCAAAGTTCTCAAAATCTTTCAAACTGAAACTACTTCTGTTTATTCTGATGGCTGTGTTTATAAAAGGGGGTAATCAGTTCTGGAAACTTAGTGCATTTAACCTCCCAATCATATGGATATCAGGGGCACAGACGACAGTATCATCTCGAGATATACTAAACAAGTTTAGATTAAGATCTTAAGCCTAGACCTGATACCGTTGAATAAACGAAGACTCAGTGAATATAAGCTCCCAACTTTAAGTTATCGAATACTGTCGGAGCATTTTACTTCCAGTAACGCTGACAGGAGTTTCTTCCTAATCTTCACGGATTTCGCAGGAAGTTGATGCGGAAAAGAAGTAGAAACGTGTACAATTCCCATTGCGTGTTAGTATGAAACGAAAGCGGAAACTAGAAAAAGGTCTGAGACAATAAGACGACATGCTGTGCACGTAGGTCATACATTTGTGTGCATTCTGTGCATTCTTCATGTGCGAAGCGACAGCGGTAGCAGAAATAGTCCCCAATCAATTCATGTAGTTAAGAACGTGTCCAGTAGAGCACTAGGCAGTCGTGATGCATGCCATCCCACCGATTTCAATTAAACTTTGCCAGTTCAAAGGATCTACCCCAAAAACTCAAAATGACAAACTGGTTTCGGCTTTGGTTATTTCCGGGGGGGGGGGAGATAGACTACCCCCTGGTTTTCTAAGTTTTCACTAAAAAATGGCCTCAGAATAGGTAAAATGTAAGAAGCTCTTACTGCAACTGTATTTCACATGTTGCTGTGATGGCGCGGTTTGCATACATATTGGTACATCCTTAATGAACGTACTATACAACTTTCAATTGACTTGATTGACGACTTGTCAATCAACAGAGGTGAATGAATTAGTGTGTTTTTACACTGTTCAATTCACTTAAATATTTGGTAACTTTGAGGTCAAATATCTTCCCTTGCTAGAAAGCTGCAACACTAATTTGAACGCGCCTTTCTATTCCATTATTTCATCTCTGAAATCACTAAGAAATCTTTGGGCACTGCCATACTTTTGTCTGGAATGCCTTTTGAAATCTGTCACTGTAAAAGCTCCTCTCAACTACACCTGTCACGCAATTGTAACTGTAGGCAGTTACTTAGGCAAGTATACCATCATTTTTTAGCTCGTTAAGCAAGATAATTAATCAAGGAAGCTACGAAATGTGAGTAACTTTCCAGGTTCTTGATAGAAATTGGAAATTTTACGTTTAAAGAGAAGCATGTAGACGAAATATTGCTGGGTTAATCGTACCGTTTCTCCCTTCTGTCGTTTATTTTGGAGATTTGCTAAAAATAAACAAATATGGCTTTCTTACGGCAAAAAAACATTTATTAGTCTTTGATTTGATTGTTTATTATCACAGTTGACAATCAAGAGATTGCAACGGGAGAGGAGATTTTAAGGTCACATGCCGCATTCTTGTTGACGTACAAGTTTCCGTTTGCTGTACAGACGAGAAGCTCTGTCTTCTCGCTTAAAAGGAAATTTCAGTAGCGATGTTAAATAAAAAAACTGCGCTATATTATTCCAGAAAATAAAACTAGAATGGTGTTATCGTTGTCACTTACTACTATCGAACATTTCCATGCAGAACTTGGTCGAACTAAATATCTGTGGCGTGACTTGGAAACGTTTCATAGGGATGTGAATTATTCAAGCGCGTTGTTCACACTGTCTGCTAAGGAACAACTTTCGAAAATTCTGCAGATCTATTTCTTATATACTTGCCCATTGATCAAAAAAAATATCTGCACCTCTTAAAACATGCTGTAACTACATGAAGAAAATATGCATCTCTCTCAAACTCGATCTTAAATAGCGTGACTTAAAGAATGAGGCCGAAATATCAGTAGGCTGTGCGCAAGGTTCCATTCAAGTTAGGTAATGATAAAAAAAAAATTGTAAAAAAGATCCCGTTGTTTTCGGAAGCATGACAATATATTTGAACGAAAAGCGAGAGGCAAACGTTTGTATTTTTAGTAACTTAATGGTGGCTGTGCCATACCCTACGGTCTTCGACTAAATTTTGCCACTTCACATCTGCAAGAAAGTTATGAAAATTGAATCAGATGTGGACTTCTAGAGAGTCTGAATGGGGCTAACTGTAAACTAAGAAATGGCTATAAATTCTCACGATTAGCTGGGCTCACAGATAGAAGAAGAAAGCTAGGATTGGGTAGTTCTCGTGATGACCCAGGTTCAGATATCTGCGCAGGATGCAGATAACTACCTGCTTCAGTTCTACGTTTGGGTTGCTGAAGGGATCCATTGTGACGAGCCTAGTGGGGCCTTGGGGTGTTCCAAACCGTGCGAGCTGATCTGCGCTCTAAATCTTTCCACCTCCATTATCATAAGCACGCCACATTCTCACGTCTCTATTCTTGTACGAGAAGTTATTCTATGCCTGTACGCCGGTCATGGTATGTTTGGGCATTGCTTACGCGGATGGCTAAACTTGACATAATATTGCATAGCAGCCCTTGACTCCATTCAGCTTAGGAGCAAGATGACAGTTTTATTTTGTTTTGTTTTGCTTTTGATCGAAACCTTTTTTTGAATGATAAATTATTGAGCATACTTGATTTAATCTCCTACGCGTTTCGTCTGACTATAGCAGATTTCATCAAGGAGTTTTTACAAATATAGTAAATCTTACTCATTTAAATATCTTTTTTCGACCTGTGCGCATAGTGTGAAGCAAGCGTTAAGGTGTCACCAAGATGATGTGCATCAGTGACATTTTTTGGACGTTACACGCATGAATGCGTGACGTGTTTGGGGGTCACAGACTTAGTGAAGCAAACGGACGGCATCCGCAGCGACGCAAGATGTGCCTAAGGTGTTGTACGTGCGTGACATTTTTCAGACGTTACAAGAACGTGCATGGATGTGTTGGGGGTCACGATAACCTCTATAACCCTTAAAAACATCACGTATTCGTACATGTAACGTGTCTAGTTTATCATTTACAAAAGTTTCCGGCAAAAAAAATATTGGTTGCATTATGGTGATGAAAAAAGCAGCGGAAGCGTATATTGCTGGCCAATTTGCAGCATACAGAAATGTTTTCAACGAGACCTAGACACCTGAGCCCGTCACTGCCCAACGAAACCCTCAAGAGTGCCATGTATGTAACATCTGGCTTGCACACTCACGCTGGAAAGGCCATAACATTCAGGGAAAATAATGGCAGATGAAATTTTCTAGCTAAAACCAGGCAGTTGTAATGATAAAGATTTGTAGAACATTCTGGAGGTGTTACCTTGAAAAAGGGCTTGATAATTATGAAAGGTTACGAGGTCATCACCGCGTCGCCGCATCCCGGTTAGCTCAATGGATAGAGCGCTGGACTGTTGTGCGGGAGGTCGAGGGTCCGAGCCCCGGCCAAACCAACACTAAAGGTCTTAAAAATAATTGAGAAGAATATGCTACCTTTCTATAACATCAAGAAATGGTTAGATATTCCAGTCCTCTCGGATAAGTCGGATAAGGACGAATAAATGGAGATCCTGTCTCCTGCAGGGTTAGGGGTAGGAGATGTTGATTTCCCACGCACGAGATTACTGTGTAATCTATGTCCTCCCCTGGGTGGGGTGGGTGGGTGTGAGGGCCGCAGGTTAGAAAACTGTAACAGGCTATTGCGCTACCATCCTTAAATAAAGTTAAGTTAAGTTAAGTTACGGTATGAATACCATTTTTGCGTGGAAATTTCATTATGGCGGTAAGTGGCAACAACAACACATTTTCTGGAGAAATTACGCAATTTATGAACTTGATAGAGCTATTGATATCTCCTTTCAAACGAGACAGCAGAGTTTCTCGTCATCCACTGTATGTAATAGCCGAAGTTGCTGTACTCGGGAACTTGTATGTCAACAAGCACGCGGCATGTGACCTTAAAATCTCCTCTCTCTTTATTGTCAACTGTGATAATAAACAATCAAATCAAAGACTTATAAATGTTTTTCGCCGTAAAAAAGCCATATTTGCCTATCTTTAACAAATCTCTAAAATAAACGACAGAAGAGAGAAACGGTACGATTAACCCATCAATATTTCACCTACATGCTCCTCTTTAAACGTGAAATTTCCAATTTCTATCAAGAATCTGGAAAGTTGCGCACATTTCTTAGCTTCCTTGATTAATTATCTTGCTTAACGAGCTAAAAAATGATGGTGTACTTGCCTAAATAACTGCCTGCAACTAGAATTGCGTGACAGGTGTAGTTGAGAGGAGCTTTCACAGTGGCAGAATTCAAAAGGCATTCCAGACAAAAGTATGGCAGTGACCAAATATTATTTTTAGTGATTTTCAGAGATGAAATAATGGACTAGAAAGGCGCGTTCAAATTAGTGTTGCAACTTTCTGGCAAGGGGAGGTATTTGACTTCAAAGTTACCAAATATTTGAGTGAATCGAAAAGTGTAAAAACACACTAAAACATTCACCTCTGCTGACTGAAAAGCCGTCAATCAAGTCAATTGAAAGTTGCATGGTACATTCATTAAGGATGTACCAATATGTATGAAAACCATCACAGTGATATGTGAAATACAGTTGCAGTAACTGCTTCTTACATTTAACCTATTTTGAGGCCATTTTTTAGTGAAAACCTAGAAAAACCGGGGGGTGGTCTATCTCCCCCCGGAAATAACCAAAGCAGAAACCAGTTTGTCGTTTTGAGTTTTGGGGTAGACCCTTTGAACTGGCAAAATTTCATTGAAATCGGTGCGATGGCATCTATCACGACTCCCTGATGCTCTCGTGGACACGTTCTTAAAAGATTTGTTCGTCTTTTCCGAGGAAGAAAGGTAATCGTGGGCTTCATTCTCTCCACATAAAAATACAACGCCGATGAGAATCATTAGACCATTTCCTCCTTTGAAATTATGCAAATAGCCATACTTTGTCAATAAAAATGATTCAGCGAGTAGCTGTTTTAGGTGCAACCACTCACAACGTTTTACTTCTTTGTAATTAATCATTCTTTGTTTAGGGATATCAGCGAATCTTAGGCGATATAGAGCAAACACTCGATCGCCGTCAAGTCCTGGAAAAGTACTATTTGAAAGTTAAAGAAAATCTACAGGAAACTCAAGCAGTTAGCGAGACTGAGATAAATGACTTTCGGAGGGAAGCTGAGGTTCGTCTTGAGGATCTCGGAACCAAGAGATACCCTGTTCTTATTCTTGGTAAGTCTTGTAACAGTGGACCTGAAACCATTCTGAACCATTCTGATTGTCCCAGAAGAATTCAGGGTTTTTTCTTAATTACTAGTTCCTCTTGGTTGAGTCATCATTCGCCACTCTCAATACTTAAAAGTTTTGATCTTTCATTGTCAGCATTTCCTCATACCGAAAGCCGTGGAAAACTCTTCTCCCCAACGCCCCTTGGTCTGCATTACATTCCTTTCGCCTCGCAATCTTACCAGTCCTGAGACAAAATTATAGCAGTGACGAAATATGAAAATAACAAAAAAATAATTGAGGTTTTGGAAATACTAAGGAAATTTTCATCAGGTGCTTCAAAGGATTTTATGACTAGGGAATTTTGGTAATCATTTTTAGAGGTTAACCCATGTAGCTCGGTTGTGGTCCGACAAATTATCAGTCTGAAGGCACGAATCGCCTTTAATCCACGGGTGTAAAACGGCTAATTTTCAAATATTCTCTATAATAGAAATGTAATTCATGTTTCATTCTTTAAAACCCTTCCTATTTTCCTAAAACAGGAGAAACCAGCGCTGGAAAAAGCAGTCTTATTAACCTCTTACTTAACGACTCCATAATGCCAATCAGTATAAAGCAGAGTACATTGACCATATGCGAAATATCGTATGGAGCGATCAAAGAAGCTGTCCTGCACTTCGCGAATAGACGTGGGTTATCTCGTGTCCTTACCGGGCAGAGATTTGACAAGTATAAAGATTACATTAAAAAACCAATAGAGGATGAAAACTGGTGTGAGAAGATAGAGATCAGGATTCCAAATTTACTATTGAAGGTGATAAGACTTTTTGTGTGCGTACAATAAAAGTAACTGGGATAATCAAACAGTTCTGCATGGTATAGTAATAATCTTTGATAAACAGCTGAAAAAAAATCCAAGGTATACACTTCTCGAGCCCTTACTGGCACAAGCGTTTTAGCCAATTACAAAACGCTTTTTCTCTCCTCTCCCCGCTCGCTGTTGTATAGGGACAACATCACTGGTGAAGCCGGTGGACATGTATCAAAACAGACCTAGGTATATATCTTTCGTTTAGTACTCTGTTTCATCAGGTGTGTTAGGTTGATAATGAGCTCTACCGTTCTTTTCTGTATTGTGCTGAGTTGAGCTGTAGCTCGCCTCTATATTGACGATGATGATCCTAGTGAATAGGAAAATCGCACTAGGAGTTTATGCACGACCAAACAGCATAAAAATGGATCACTATTCATTCAAATACTTAATAAGTATTCGTTTCTCTCTCTTTAGGGTGGTGTAGTGATCATAGACAGCCCCGGAATTGGCGATTCAAAGAGCGTCAGTGAGATCACCTTGAAATACTTAAGTCGAGCCTACGCCTTTATCTACGTGATAAACACTCCAAACGCTGGAGGATTACAAAAGGACAGGGTAAACTTATGATTTGCTTTCTATCTCATACACTGTTGAGTAAACATATATTATGTTCAGATCAAAATATGGGTCACTCATAAAGACGCATCACCCCATTTTAATTGTTTTCAAATAAAATGCCCCGACAGCAAATATGATTTTCCATTCTTAAAATCTAGTTTTTGCGAAAAATCTTTCAGCTGATGCTTATCTTGAGTGAATGGATAAAACTCTACAAGGGAAAAGATGGCTGTGGCATCACTTCCGAGTCTGCTATTTTTGTCTGTAACAAGTGGGACGAGGTGGAAGAGCAGTCTAACCGAAATCAGGAGGAAAATCCTGAAAGGCACATCATCGACTCTCTCAAAAAGAACATTCCTGGACTGGATGGAAAATTCCAAATTATTAAGATGTCAGTCTCGAGAGCCACATCTGTACAAAAGAAATTCAACGTAATGAGTGATGATCTCAACAGTCTTGTGAATCGACTACAGCGTCTTCTGCCACTTTGCATTGAGAGAAAAACAGAATTTTTCTACTTGTAAGTTTGATTTCACACTTTGTTCTAATTATCCAATATCTTAAACACACGTTACTAAGGAAAACTTTTTCCAATTTCCCTCAACCCTTGAGGATAAATCTGTTTGTAGAAGCCAAGGGGTACAGATTATTGTTAATCCGATCCAACTAGATGTGACACTTTTCTATCAAAGAGGGCGTTGTAGATGTGCTATAAATTCAATACCTTTTTACGGCCGGAAAGAGCTACAGAAAAATGTTTCCCAGTAGATACATTTAAATCAAGACGTTGCGAAGTGTTTCCAAACCGTGTTCGAAATGAATATTTGCTCACTTCCGAAAAGAAATCCGAAATACTAAGCTTGCATAAACGTTATTCAACTGGTCTTATGAAGTTAAGAATCAATCCAAAAGACTTTTGAAGGAAAACAAATTTAAGAAAATGAGTCGCATTCGACTAAACGAGAAGAAAACAGCTTTTTAACATGCAGTTAATCAATCTTTATGCTCTGTTTGACAGCTGGATTAGCGGCCAGCTCTGCAGCTTGTCCGATCAGCTGAAAGGCGAAATGTATAACGCCAAAAGGAACAAAGAAGAACGTCTCAAGGCTCGGGAGGAACTTGACGAGAAACTCAGCAAGCTTAAAGAAGGCAACCCCATCCGAGAAATCGAGGGCGCCATAATTTTGTATGTGAAACAAGTGGAACAAGAACTTGCTTCCTACCTACAAACTGATGAATTTAAAAGAAACTTTTGCAGGTGGACAGAAAACCCTCTGCCTAAAACGGAAGAGGGTCAAAACTTTTCAAAGATGAAGGAGGCATTTAGCAGATGCATTGAACAACGATTCGAGACTCTCCTCCAAAACTGGGAAAGCAGAACGAATTTTTTCACGCAAGCACGCGCAGAACTGGAAGCACTATTTAACAAAGGTTTCCTAGAGTTTGAGAGAGAAATTCGAGACATCGACCGTGTTCTTACTGGGAGTGACGTGGAAGATTGCCAACCTTTTGAGATTCACCCAGGCCGGATTTTCTCACCCTTAGATCCAGGAAGGAGAAAATTTCTAGTGATGACTGGTTTGATTTTATGGACAGTTTTGGTACCTGTAGGCCTCACTGCCGGATTTCTTACTGCACCCGTCCTTGGGGTACTGGCATTTGGAAAGCATTTAAAGGAACTTCAACTGAAGAACAATTGTTGTCAAACACTAACAGACCTCTCGAAGAAGTTCCTTGACGACTTCATCAGAAATAAAATCCCCAGTTATGTTCAAGACAGATTCAGCGAGGAGACGAATCGCATTGCAAAAATCAAGAGGTGTCACCAACAGTTAATCACCAAATACGAGCAGCGATGCAAAGATCTGACAAAGAGCGAAGACGAATCAAGGGAAAAAGAGATCCTAGAAAAATATAGTCCATTGCACTCAAACTTGAAGAACATGAATGAAAACTTGATATTCGATGCGATCCAAAATGGAATACAGGTGATGTACCCATCTTGCCAGCTTGATTTGAGACGACTTAATTACAATGAGAAAGAAAGAGAGGCTCACCTTGGTAAAGGCACTTATGGGACGGTTTTCAAAGGAAGATACTCTCCTCCTGGACATGAAAAAACAGATGTTGCAGTCAAAAAGATCCGGGAGCATCCTGATAAATCAAATGTTGCTACCTTTCTAAAAGAAGCAGCGATGCTAAAGTAAGTTTTTTAGATCAGAATAGCTAGGGAACAGTGCTTTTACCTCATGCAGAAGTGAAAGCGCTCGACTCCTATGGCGTGGGTTCGATTATCGTACCTGGTGTTACATGCAGATTGACCTTGTTATTAGTTGTTGTCCTTGCATTTAAGAGTTTTCCCAGGGATTCTCTGTTTTTTTTCTTCCTTTACTATAATTATTTATGCTAAACTAACACAATTTAATTTAAAAAATAACGGAGTCACTCTGTGAAATGGCCTCTGCAGAGATTCAATTGACTGATCGCAGGTGCACTTAATTTTATCCTCCCCAATCTGCAGATTAGGAACAATTAACTACAATTGAAATTATTTGGTGCCATTTACATTTTAAATAATCCAGTTAATCCTTCCGTTATTCAATCAGATGTGAGTATATAGATTCTTGGGTGGTAAAATTCCAAGCAATAAATAAGCTCTTGCTTTTCACCATCATTTTACAGTAAATTGTAAAGCATCGTTAATTTTACTCCAGGGAATGGGGCCTAAAATTTATACATTATCATAAACTGTTAGAAAAGATTGCTAATCGGATCGCACTTTTACGCTTTCACAGTTCACTTTCAGAAGGCTTAAAAAAAAGGATACCCTGGTGAATTCATTGCAATTTGAACACCCGGGTACTTAGCCTAACTCAATATTAATTTGGTCACCATCTTTCACGCAGGCAACTTGAACACAAGCACATCGTTACATTTTATGGAGTGGGCATAGACGTTCAAAACCGAGAACTCGTTTCACTGGTTCTAGTGTTTGACTTGTGTATCAGGAGCCTAAACCAGCAAATCTTTGAAAATGATGAGTACATTCCATGGAAGACGGCCAGTGCAGCAGCTTGGATCATGCCCCGGGCAAAACAAATCTTAGATGCGCTTGAATTCATCCATAGCAAGAATGTTGTCCATCGGGATCTCAAGCTAGCCAACATTCTAGTGAGTTGATAGAGGATGAAATGTGATCAATTATAAACCAGACCAGATTTTAATGATCAAAATGAAAAATTATCCTTTCTTTGTGTTGTCACAATCGTAGGACAAAGAGAAAATTCTGGTGAGTCAGTAATTAGGAAATTAGAAATTAGGTAATGGAAATTAGGTAATGGAAATTAGGTAATGGAAATTACGTAATCCTAAAATGACCTCGGAAAAAAAGTGCTGGCTAGACTTTTCCGATATATCAACAGTAATCTGCCGGAAATCTCGATTTGGTAACCATTGTAAAAATATCCGAAGCAAAAACTCATCCAATGACCACATCAGCTCAGATGTTAGGTTCACATGTTGGAGAATACTCTGACTCCACCACCAGTGCATAAATTATTACGGCGTCACACTTTATTAGCTTAATATTTCATTTGCTCGAAATGAGCATTTGATCAATGCGAATTTTTTCTCGGTTATTTTAAAAAGTTGCATGTAAGATTCCATTGAAATCGGGATGAGCTGCGGCGAGATGAGTCCTTTAGCCACACTTTATTCTCTTAATATTTAAGTTGTTCGAAATGAGCATTAGATGACTCGAGTTTTTTCTTGGTCATTTGAAAAATTTGCATGTAAAATTATCTTGGTCGATTTTATGCGAATGAAATCGGGATAAGCTGCGGCAAGGTGAGTTTATTGGCTCCTATGCTGTCTCTACCACCGTTTTGAAAATTTGAAATATACAGGTACTTGGCACAGGGACAAAGAGTTTAACCTAAAGCCGGAGCAAATAGCGGTTCTTTTTTGGATTGATGTTTTGTAAATTAAGAAACCTTTTCAGGAAACTAACTTTGCCTGACATTATTTGCAGATCTCAAAAGATGATTACATCAAAGTTGCAGACTTGGGCCTAGCAACCTTTGAAGACAAAATCATTGGCACAATGTGTGGGACTCAACCGTATATGGCACCGGAAGTAATGGAAGGCAAACTTTACAGCACAAAGGTGGATATATACAGTTTTGGTCTCATGATGTGGGAAATGTGGTTTGGGAAGCGCGTCTTTACCGAACTACGCCGTGAAGAATTCTTTACTATACGAATTAAAGACGAGAATTATCGTCCACAAATTCCCGAGAATGGTAATCTCCCTCCAGCAAAATGGATAGAGCTCATGACATCGAGTTGGCAATCCGACTCAAGTTTGAGGCCAACAGCCACCAAATGTAAAGACATCATTAAGACAATTTCTGTCGATGCTTAAAAGCATCGACATGTTAAGTAGGTTACAGGATGATTTATCTCCTTTTGCGTTCATAATAATTTTCAGTTTATTTTCAAACAACTGACATCCATGCTCAGATGAGTTGATCCTTAGGGACCAACAGAAATATATGCCGGTGAGACCAAAATATAACAGGAATTTGGGCTTGACTCAAAAAAAAGGTACCAGTAGCTTTGTGGGTGAGAGCCTGGCTCATTTGCCCTCTGCGTAAATATTTTCGTGAGCCTAAGGCGCCTTTCATTTCTAGCCGCACGATTATTCGGCCCTAGGACTCCAAGTATGAGGCATGTTTCAATCGTTCAACGGTCGCAACAATTTCATGAGCTCTGGAGTTTAATTTGAAAATACTTTTATTTCTATTTTATCAGTTCCACTATGAATTCAAACAATCTAGAATGCTCAGTTTTTACAAAAAATGTTACAAAGTAGATTAACAGTGGAGGACATCTCAGTTCTACTATGAATTCAAACAATCTAAAATGCTCAATTGTCACAAAAATAAATTACCAAGTCTTTAACAATGGAGGACACCTGAGTTCTACTTTGAAGTTAAACAGTCTAGAATCCTCAATTGTTACCAAAAAAGTGATAAAGCAGATTAACAATGGAGGACATCTGAGTTTAACTATGAAGTTAAACACAGATTTTTTTTTCTCTTTGAACCTATATATAATATCAATTAATGATCAATGATTGTAATTGTTGCCTCAAATTTTTTTCAAAGAAGTTTGATTTCTTATCTTATCTTACATTTTATTACCAAGCAATAGAGTGAAATTAAGTATTGTATCAAATTTACAGAAGTTTGTACAATTTACTCGAAAAACTGTTTAAGTACGAACAACCACTACACTATTTATGAGTGTTTCACTGAAATACTGTTTGAGCTATTGAAGAGATTTAAAAATCAAGTTGGTTTGAGAAATTTTGAACCCTCAAAAAATTGAACCAAAGGTGACAAATGTTTTTGTTTCGTAAAAGGCTTTGAAATACATGTCTAAGGCACTCACAAAAATACTGTTTGAAAATAGCTGGGCATGGTCAGTGCTTTCTGTAAATGCACTATAGCCACAGCTATTAGACTGTAATCAAACAGAGAGGTTTTAAAAGATCAATCAGTGTTGAACATTTATACACTAAAGTAATGTACCTCTCAAAGAAGTGCTTTGGTCACTATCAGAACTCCCACCCCCCCTCGAATCTTCTTCATCAGACTTACATGTATCACTGCGACACCCTAAAAGGAAAAAAAATTTGAAACTAAATCAGCTTTGAATAGTGAAAATTTGATCAGGATTCACAGGTGAGCTACTTTTGACTGCATATATACTGTACAATGAATATGTGAATGATCATCACAGTTATGAACACTGATTAAGCAGTAGTGAAAATAAAACCCAAAAGAAATTCCAGCTTGTGCAGGAGTCGACCCCATGACCTCTGCATTCCTGGTGCAGAGCACTGCAGCAGTAATGCAGAGTCATGAGTCATGAGTTTGACTCCCACACAAGCCTGAATTTTCTTGGCCTTTATTTTCATTACTGCTTAATAAGCGTTCATAACTGCAATGATGAATCACACATTCATTCTTCAATCCACAGTTCAAATATATGATTTTCATATATTCACATTCATACACTATACAATGTTGCTTAGCTACTTATTCCTCCAAAAAATCTCTTCTTGTCTGATTGGGTGAAATCACCTGGTAAATTCTATGTAATCATGAGCTTGCAGTGATTGTTGAATATTTTTGGACTCTCCAATATCTTTTCAAGGCTATTTGGGCCAGCAAAAATGTTTAGTGACACTGCTCATTAAACATTATCCAACATCTCACTGTTTCCAATATCTGTAAGCTCAGAAACCAGTTGGAAGCATCAACCTTATGCCTGAAATATTTATAATCTCTTTTTGGAACAGTTGGATGATTAACACTTAATGGTAATGCAGCTATAGAATTATTATGTGGTAATTATTAACTTGCTAATCTTTCTACAGCTGCCTTTCTCATTTCCTCAGCTTTCTGTCTGTCAAACTCATCCCCCTCTTTCTTTTTCTTTACCTCCTCTTCTGTCTTCCTCATCTTTGTATCTCTTCTGTATGTAGTTATATCCTCACAGAGCTGCTGCAGCTTAGTCAGCTCCTCTTCTGTGCTTGACCTTTCAAAATCTAATTACGGTCAAACTTGAGTAAAATGGTCACCAGCAGCTTTATACAGGTTGATTGTTTAATTTAGGTTCTACCTCTACTGAATAAAGAATTTGATTTTCAGTGTTCAGCCCTACATACCTTTTTATTGGTCGTTGAAAGAAATTTATATCTCTTGCTCATTTGTAATAAAATAAACTACAGCTTTTGAGTACTAGTTTAGTTATATTTGATTACACATTCGGATGGTATCCTGTTACTCTATGAAGTGATTGCTTAATACAATAAAAATACACTCGTTGGGACCTAATTGCATCGTAAAAGGTGACCGCTACTGCTAAAAGAGGTGACCGCTTAATAGAGGTCACAAAACTTGCAATAAATAAGGGGAGAAATTTTCGGGACTTTCAAAACTGACCGCTTAATACAGGATGACCATTAAATACAGGTTCACTGAAAATGTAGAACATAAAAGGAGTAACCACGCTTTTATCGAATTGAAGTGTTGGGACATTCTTATCCTTTCAAAGCTTTGGCGTCCTCCGATTAGTATTTCTCAAGTATTCTATCCATCTTTTCTTGACATCCTCTACTTGTTTATCATCAGTAGAAAAAGCTTTGCTGAGTTAATTTTAGCTACTTCGTCCCACTCTTGGAGCTTTTCAGAGAAACACTTTGCCAATTTCTTTGCAAGGGCCAGCTCGTGCTGCACCTCTGGCCATCGGAATGGAACATGATACCCTGGAATTAAAAAAATTTAAGTTTTCTCAGATACCATCTACTGCTGCTTGAATAATAAACCTTAAAGGTGAGAAAACCCTTATTTATGAGCTCACAGAAGGCCACTAGCGACCGAAAACTTCGAAAAAAACATGAAATTGAAGAGGCCGCCGTATTGAATTTCCAGACAACAGCAGTGTTTGATTTTCAAACGGCAATAAGAAGTCTTATTTTCACTCATTCGCTAAAAAGATATATCTAAACTTGTTCCAAAAAGACTGGTTTACATAACCTTCTGATTTGTACGTGGCATAATTACAAATTCAGGATAAAAAACGTTCAGGTCAATCACTTACGTGAAAACCCACCTCTTGGCGTTGAAAACGCGCGTTCAGAACTCCCAACGTGACCGCACGGCTTGATCACGTGACCTCCACCGGTTTGACGTTCGAGGTTTCCGCTGAAAACCCTGTACTAAATGTCACTATTATAAGTAACTCAAGATATCTTGCTTTCAGTGGCATACCACTGATTGGTCACCATGCTCCAAATCATGTGGCAATGGGGTACAAACACATGAAGTTATCTGCCGTAAGAAGATCAACCCTACAGATTATGTGCCAAGCACAAGCTGTGCTGCTGATAAGAAACCAAGCATTTCTAAGAAAGTTCGATATTGTAACAGCATCGATTGCCCGGCTGACTGGGAGGAGGGGCTACCGGTAAGTACCTCCTGTTTTAAGAGGATCTTTCAATTGATCACTTTTTATTTTCCCTATTAGGAATTATAGTAAAGTTCGGATACAACAAGCACTGTCATTGGTTGAAAGTGCATGCTCTAACAGAGTACAGAGCACGTAGCTTAGCTAAAGCTGTCACGCCATTTTCCTGACAATTTGTACTATGTTCGACCATTTCCCGGACTTCTCTCTAGTTTTTTTTTCGTTAACTGAAAGTGGAATTTCGGGACAAGCGAGCTGGGAGAAGTGGAGAGAAACACTAGACTACGTACCGTGTTTTTCCCTACACCTCTTTCGCGCTCTAGCCACTTCCTGCCTCCTTTCTAACAGAACAGAGCACAGTCAAGGTTTCTTTTCTTATTAACCATACAGTTAAATGGCGTCCTAACAATGAAGTTTTATTTCTCATAGGAATCTCGAGAGTATTTCTATAAGTTAAACTTCTCTAATTAACCTTGCCAGAACTCCCTTTTAGCACAAAATGTCAATGGAGGGTTCCCAACCTCAGATTTTGCAAACTTTAATGATCTCCCGTTCTCATTTTTTTGAAAATCCATAAAGTTTTCATGCACGAATGTGCAGAGCCATTGTCTTTTATATATTTGTATTCCGATGCGTTCTCGTTGGTGTCACTGTCGGGGTTTTCCGAAAGTCCCGTAAAGACCAATTAATCTCTTACTTTTATACTTTCAAGCAGTAGTCAGTTACGTACGTATACCGCAAAATTAAGAATCAGTTTGTAACACTCCTCCATACTTTATTGTAAAGTGTTGAGTGAAGGCTACCCAAAAATCACTTGCTCCAAACTCAGCCGGCCACACCAGTTATTTTTTTTCTTCACTCTGATTAAATTTTTCGTTAAGTTTCAATTTTTCACTGTAGCCGACGGGTTTCTCCCCTCGCTACAACACTAGCCCTCGCCCTTACCAGATGGCTTGTATCTTCCCTCTTACTTTACAGAAAGTCGAATGCGGAGAGCCAATACCGCTTTATACTAATGACGTCATGAAATTTTAGACCCCCCGCATGACTCAGACAAACAAACTCCACTTCTTTGAGAGCTACAAAGGAATTGGCGAGCAGTTCGCTTATTCTCTTACAGTTCTGACCGAAGAGGACGGCGTTCCTGGCTCCAAATTTGAAAGAGAACCGGAAGAATACATTGTAGACCAGCTAAAACGGTGGTTAAAATGTAGGGGCTTAAAATTAAGCGGTAAACGAGAAGATCTTGTACAGACTGTGTGAGATGCGGGAATTATCACACCCTTGATCCGGCAATCGATCATGGAAAATGGTTTGCTGCCAAAGTTTTTCAAGAAAATTCTGATGTAAACAATGTAAAAAGGGGGTTGATGGGGCCTACACGACTCCCCAGCGCGTGTTTAGAATAGCCTATTCAAAGTTTGGCCCTCACGAGTATGTCTTTTAGCGATCGCCTTCTTTTGTAAGATACGAGCGGCGGATTTTTGTACATTTCGCTCAATACTGGTTGTGTTTCTATTAAATGCCAGTTCATGTAGTTTATGTAGTTAATGTTCATGCAGTTGTCATTGAATAATTTCTGTTTCTTTGACGCTGAATTTTCTCTTTCTTTCGGTGCTTTCCTCTTAGGAGCATGTGCTCAACTTACTTGCGCTGGTCTTAGATTTGCCTTCAGTAGATCGGGAAATTCGGCTGTTAGACCTTTTTCGCCGGGCCAGTGAAGAGCAGAAATATAACTTAAGTGTTTCTTGTCGTGTTTTTCTCCGTAAAAAACTCACGGGAGCAAGCCAACGCTTGCACTTTGCCATGTCTCGCGAAGGTTTTGGGAAAGGAATGAATACTTTCTTCCCTGATTCCTTTCACTCTTTGAGTGATTTTGGTCATTTATCTGCATATCTTGAGTCTGTCTTACACTCACCCCAACAACAGCGTTTGGTACCAACCATGCCGCTTCCTTTTAGAACGCCAAGTCATTTTTTGACGAAATTTTCCGTCGTTTTGTTTTAATTTTACAGCTCTCGCTCATACATTTCCTTAAGCTGGTCGCAATGTTTGTCTGAGTCTGTGCGGGGGGTCTCATAGGTTATCACGTAACAAAATCTATTTTTAGTAATCGTATAAAGCGCTATTGATCCAGAGACGCTGTCTTGTTACTAATTGGATCACTCTGACCAAAAAGCCATGGTGCATGCCCGATCTACTGTGTTGGTACAGAACCAAGCCGACACGTCTGCCATGTACAACCACATCACGCCCCACAGAACAAGACACGAACTCACGGATCCCAACTTACCCCGACGAAAAAGACGGTTCACAATCATATCGATATCACTGTTCAATATTTATCAGCGTATTGGTTCCCGTGCGTCAGATTTTGCTGGATTATTATAATCTGGCATAGGTGACATTTCCTGACGCCTGTCCCTGGGGAACTTTGATTATAAATTGTCAGAGGTTCCTTTTAGTTCAATGCCAAGTGGCTCTCTTTCATCGGGGGCGATGAAGGATGCTTTTGGCACTTATGATAGTGATGTTAACTATGTCAGTACGAGGCTTCTCAGTGTTCAATCATTGCGAATGTCCGTCAACATTCTTTAACAAAGTTAAATGCAAGCTTTACCGTAGATGTCTGTTAGCATCCCAGCTAAAACGAATAGAATGCAGCAAAATGATCCGTCAACAGGTTTTGCTACGATAATAACTCTCTCAGGTCTTCTCGTGGAGACCTCGACGAGTGTTTAACTGAATTTCAGTTTAATGACTGTTATTTTGTTATTAAAGCTGAAAAGTGCTGTTTTACAGTTCTAGGCGCCGCACACAAACACTTCAGCATGTAAGCGTTAATCTGCCCAACTTCCTTCCATGAAAGATTTTGAGACAGAGAATGAGTAACTCAGCTTAATGCGAGTGAAAGAACTAACCAGGACGAAAGAAATAGTTTATCATTTTAGGGTGTGTATGACTGATATCCTGAACGGAATTTTTACTATTCGATAGTTAATTAGAAATTTTAGACCGCCAAAGGAGTATCATTTCAAAATGAAGTATGCTGAAATAAGATTAACCTTGAAGTCATTTCTAAAATCATGTTTATCGTAAAATACTGTTATACAGTATGACTAGACAAGTTGTTATTTGATTGTGATAGTATGATTTAACCGTAAACAAATCGTGATTGAAATTATTTTGTGCAAGCAACGCTTTAAAGGATAGTATGACAGTTGAAATAAAGACAGTCGTTGCCCAAAAGTGTTTATGTCCGTGAATTGATTTCCATCACATTGATCTGAGCCTAGTCCAACCAATCCTGGGTCCCATAATGAGCTAAGACGTAACCGAGAAATTCTCAGAGAACGTACTACATTTACATTTCTACACTTTTCTCAAATACTCGGAGTAAAACTAAGCTATTAGGATAGATGTAATAAAACTTGTGCAGGCTGAAAGTGGAAGGTCCTTCTCTACAAGCATATATGGGGAAAGAAGAATTGATTAAAAAAATGCACAGGCAAACCGCCCGAGCGAAAACTTTATCCATGACAGATAACGTGATAAATGTACCGTAAACACAACGCCGGAGTCTCGTAATATCTACAGAGTTAAAGCTTGATTGAAGGTCAAGCTACATGTTTCCGACAAGAAATTTCTAATAAATCTGCCAATTATTTGTTTGATAATTATCCCTGCATGACAGTAAAAAAAAAAAAAAATTCAACAATTATTGGTTGACAACGAGTCATTCGCAGATGACGGAGGACTGATCATCACGTAACTTGCAGTGGATAGTCTTCACTGTCACGTCAATCAAAAGAACTGCCAACCGAGGCGACAGATCAACAGGCCACTACACTATCGTTTATTTAACTGAATTCCTATCCATCGTCTCTCTAATGGTTTCGAAACACAAAACCCGATTAAATTTAGAATCTCTTGTGCGCGAATTAAGCTTAAATGACACCTCATGATCAGAGAATCTGGCTGCTTAAGCTCTGTTCAAGTTCTGCATTTCATAAGACTGTAAAACTGTCAAAACATATTTGCTGCGTTATGAACGATTTTCTGCTATCTAAAATACGTGTCTTGATGAAATTTGCCACGAAAGCACATTTTGAGAAGACATGAATTCCTCTTTTCTGCAAGTTCCGTTATTGCTTTAAGTAAACTGATCACTTGTGTAAGTGATGACAAAAAAAGAGAGGTTACCGACATGGAGAGGGCAAAAGAACTTCGCGAAAAGAGAATCGCTGAGTTAAGGAAAACAAACGGAACTTTAGAGAAAGTAAGCTCTCATTAATCAATCGAGGTCAAACCCACACATACCTTATTTAAACGGAAGACATGCAATGCTATAATTTTTACTTTTCGTCAACTAAATGAAAAGCAAAATTAGCTATAAGGCCGTACATTCGCAGTGATTTCCAAAACCTTATGCAATGCTCATGGAATGTGATCGTTTATGTCAGAGAGCAGACCTACGGAATTTCATTTCGCTAAAAGCATAAAAGTGTACAAAAAAATTTCACGTATGTTTTCTGCCAGTTTTTCCGGGTACGGAGCGCTTAATACCGGACACTATGCTTCACCTAGACTTATATCTTATGTATAATTCATCAAAATGTAAAGCAAAAAAGTTCTAGCATCGAAAACGTACGATGGTTTTCAGAACATTGTTTTCAAATGAACAGTACATTGCGCATTATGGAATGTTATCATTAGCGACAGATAGCTGAATAGATTACACGACTCCATTAAAATCATGAAGGTGTAAATAGGATGTCAAAGTTAATGCAAAGTTTTGTTTTCCTTCAATCCTGTTTGTTCTATGCGCTGATCCCTTAAAATTAAGTTTCGTCTTGACTTATGTATTTATAGGTAGATCATCACTGACCGGCCGAGCTTCCGTTAAACAATCGAAGTATCTAAAAATTTTTGCATGTCAACGTTTATTTAAAAATACTTTGTGGTTACATCGACAACATGCTCATCTCACACATCAGTCCTATTGGTTATTATCACACAGAAAAAACCCGAGGAAAAAGCCTAAAACGAAGTCAGTCGACACAGATTTGTACACACGGAACATGAATTTTCACGGAACTGAGAGTTACATACCGGACGAAGCAATAGAGTGCCGTTACAATGTAAGTCACCCAGGGCCTAAGCAAGAGAAGCAGTGCAACTGAGTCAACAACCCACAGTGCGAAGCAAAGTTCTTAAACTCCTTCAAATCAAAACTAGTTCTGTTTATTCTAATCGCTGTGTTCGTGAAATGGATAATCAGTTCTGAAAACTTCGTGCTTTTAACCTCCCAGTCATATGCGTATCAGGTGCGCAGACAATATTATCTCGAGATAGACTAAACCACTTTAAATTAACCTAATTTGACCTAATTTGTTTGATTAATCAAAGATTCATTGAATAGAAACTACCAATCTTAAGTTATCGACTACCGGCGGAGCATTTTACAACCAGTAACGTTGACAAGCATTTCCTCCTAACCTTCACGGATTTCGCAGGAAGTAAATGCGGAAACGAAGTAGAAACTTGAACGTGTAAATTGGCCATTGCGTATTAGTGTGAAACGGAAGCGGAGCCGAGAAAGAGGTCTGAGACAACAAGACGACTGTCGTGCACCGGTAGGGTAGAGATTTGTGTACATTCTGAGCATTCTTCATGAGCGGAGCAACAGTGGAGGTGAAATTAATCCCAATCAATCACTACATGAATTTATAAAATTTGTGCGACTGTTCTGGCGGATAAAGTTAATCGAGGGCTTCAAACTCCTCACATATAGACAGAACACCGATAAAAATCATCACTCTCTTTCCTACTTTGGAAGCATGCAAATAGGCATACCGTATGAATTAACTGAAAATGGTAGAGTGACTTTGGTCTTTTAGGTACAAACACTCACAAGATCTTACATTTATGAAATAGCCATTCTTTTTTAGGGATATCAGTGGATCTTAGGCGATATAAAGCAAACACTCGATCGCCGACGAGTCCTGGAAGAGTACTATTTGAAAGTTAAAGATAACCTACAGACAACTCGAGCAGTGAGCGAGACTGAAATAAATGACTTTCGGAAGGAAGCTGAGGCATGTCTTAGGGATCTCGCAACCGAGAGATACACTGTTCTCATTCTTGGTAAGTCTTGCAACAGTAAACTTGAAACCATTTTAATCGTTCCCATACAAAATTCAGGGTTTTTCCCCAAGTTTTCTTTGGTTAGGTCATGATTCACCACTCTCATTATTGAACTTTCATTGTCGGCATCCTCTTGAAACGAAAACCACGGAAAACTGTACTCCTCATAGAGTGGGCTAGTCTGCACCATAATTTTTCCGCCTCGCGATCTTAGCAGTCCTCCAGCAAGCGACCCTCTGATAACCTTGAGACGAGATCATGGGGGAAAATAAAACTGAAAATAACAAAAAATAATTGAAGTGTTGAAAGACTAAGGAACACTTCAATTAGTGCTTCAAAGGACATTACCGCTAGGGCATTTTGGTAATCATTTTCAGAGTAACCCATGTAGCTCGGCCGGGGTCCGAAAAATAATCTGTCTGAATTTACAAATCGCTTTTAATCTAAGGGTGTAAAATTTTCAAAGATTCCCTATCGTAGGAATGAAATTCATGTTTCTGTCTTTAAAACCCCTCCTATTTTCCTGCAACCAGCGCTGGCAAAAGCAGTCTCATTAACCTCTTACTTAGCAAACGCATTATGCCAACTAGTATCAAGCAGAGTACATTGAATATATGTGAAATATCATATGGAGTGACCGAAGAAGCTGTCCTGCACTTGGCTAATAGAAGCAAGCCATCTCGTGTCCTTACCGGGGAGAGATTTTACGAGTATGAAGATTACATTCAAAAACCAATAGAGGATGAAAACTGGTGCGAGAAGATAGAGATCAGGATTCCAAATCCACTATTAAAGGTGACAAAACTTTTTGCGAACGTACAATAAAAGTAATAGGGGTATTTCATGTATTTCCACAGTCGTTCCAAACTCACCTCTCGAAGAAAAGCGAAAGATAATTCATGAAAGTGTCACGCGTTGTGTGACGCAGTGTTAAGCTACGCGACGAACCGTTGAGAATTTGAACGCGCTGTGAGGAATGGTATATGGAACGAAATATGGTCGCTTTACAACACTTAATGTTCCGAAATATGAAAATTTCGCGCGTAAGATTGATAAAACTTTCTCACTCCGTATGTGTGCTTTGTAGTTTTTGGCGATTTCTGCCGTTTTGGGCTTGCTTTGCCATCACTGTTTTTCCTGACTCCGTCATGTAACAGGCATAAGCGCTTTAATATAACCCACAAAACGCTTTCCTCTCACCTTCCTCGATCACTGTAGTATATGGGCAACATCATCAGTAAAGTCGGTGTACAGCTTTAGCTTTCAGGGGCCTCTTGAATGCTTTGAATCGTCAGACGTTCTAGGTTGTAAATGTGCTGTGTTGTGCTGGCACCTTTCTATTCTGTATTGGGCTGTATGCTCTGTTGCTCGCCTCTATACCTACACCGAAGGTGGTAGCGAATAAGAGAATTCGCACCACGAGTTTATGCACAACCAAAAAGCAGAAAAGTTGGTCACTCTTCATTTATGATCAATTCCTTCTTAACTAACAGCTGTTCTCTCTTCTAGGGTGGTGTAGTGATCGTGGACAGCCCTGGAATTGGCGATTCGGAGCGTGTCAGTGAAATCACCTTGAAATACTTATGTCGAGCCTACGCCTTTATTAACGTGATAAGCACTCCAAACGCTGGAGGATTACAAGAGGACAGGGTAAACTTGAGACTCGTTTTTTGTCTTATAAATTGTGGAGGAGTTACATTATACTTATTTTACCACAAGGTATGTGTCGCTTATAGAGACACACCACCCGAATTTAATAGTTTCAACAAAAATCCCCGTACCAAATACGTTTTTCTATTCTTTAAATTAAGTTTTCGAGATAAATCTTTCAGCTGATTCCGATCTTGAGCGAATGGATAAGACTCTACAAGGGAAAAGATGGTTGTGGTATCACTTTCGAATCTGCTATTTTCGTCTGTAACAAGTGGGACGAGGTGGAAAAGCAATCTAACCGAAATTATAACATAACCAAAGTAAAGCGCGCGCTCTGATTGGTCAATTGAGCGTCCCCCATCTGCCCATGGGTGTACGCTCCTGACGTGAGCAAATGCAAAGACTATTTTTCCGCGCGCGCTTGTTTTTTCTGGTCGCGTAAGGTTTGTTAAATAAAAGGGAACTCTTTAGCTACAATATATCAATGTTATGTTATAAAACAAATGGTAAACACCACAGCGTACACTATTGAGTTATGGATACACTTGGGAGGTTTGCTAAGCACTCAAGAAGCTAGAGTCGCTCTCGGCTATCGCCTCGCGCGACTCTTAGGCTTCTTTCGTGCTTAGCAACCTCCCGCGTGCATCCATAACTCAATAGTGTACGCTGTGTTGTTTACCATTTGTTAATCAGCAGGAAGATCCTGAAAGGCACATCATCGACACTCTCAGAAAGAATATTCCCGAACTGGATGAAAAATTCCAAATCATTAAGATGTCAGTCTTGAGAGCTGCAGAAGTAAAAGAGAGATTCAACGTGATGGGTGATGATCTCGACAATCTTTTGAATCGACTACAGCGTCTTCTGCCGCTTTTCATTGAGAGAAAAACAGAATTTTTGTACTTGAAAGTTTGATTTCATCTCCAAGCGGATCATTCAAAGACCTAAGATTTGTACACGATGTTTTAATTATACAATACCTTTCAAACACGCTGCTAAGGAAAACTTTTTCTAAGTTTCCTCAGCCCTTGAGGATAAATCTGTTTGTAGAAGCCAAGGGATGAAGATTATTGCTAATCCAACTGGATGTGACACTTTTCCATCGAAGAGGGCGTAGCAGATTCCTTATGAACTGAATAACTTTTTACGACCGGAAAGAGCTACAGAAAAATGTTTCCCAGTGGAAAGATTTAAATCGTTTGTCCCTTTGAATCTTGTGAGCTTATTGGTCTGATTTAAAGTAGTTTAGACCTTTTCTTGGTTTTCTTGATTTACCCTTTTAGGGGTGATTTGAAATTATACAGTCACACAGATGCTGTGATCCTTCAACCTATTGGTCTTTCAAAATTGACACGTGTAGTATGAGACCATGACAGCCTGAGTTTTTAGATGAAACTCTCTTCTTTCACCATCAATTTGTAGCAAGAGTTTCTTTCTCTGGTAGCTTGTAATTAAAAGAAGTTAAAAGGCTCTAGAGGTATGGTACGGAAATAGTAAGCCGTATATGATTTCAGTAAACGAGAAACGCGATTGCATGTGCTTAAGCTGAATCAAGAAATTTGAAATCGCGCCGCAATCGCACGTTCATTTTCATTGAAATATAGTTAAAGGCGGCTCTTTTGCTACTTGTATCAATGCAACGTCCGCTCCCCGTGCACATTTATCTGATCGGCGAAGGTGTTGCTTTTTTTGGTGGTTGTGAAAAAAATTTTATACTATTGTTATTTGTCATTTGACATCCATTACCAAGGTTGAGAGGCTGAAAGGAGGTTACACCTCTTCATTTCTACTTTACTCTGGATTAGTTCAGTGTAAAGAATATTGAACTGTACCTCTCCTTCACTGTTTCTTTGGCTAATACAGAAAGTAAGACGCATTAAATGGTTTTGGTCAATAGATTCAACTAATACACAGTCAGGTCGAGAATCGTATACAGATTTGGAGTCATGTTTTCTAAAATCTCTTTACGCCTGTCAATACTACTTCTGTCAATAAACGGAAATTCGTAACGATCAAGTTCACAATGGCACCGAAAGCAGTTCAGTTACGTCCCAACGGCAGTAGCGTTTTCCCAAACACGTTCAGCTCTCCGCTACAGGCAATTTGAAAGCTCTTTACTGAGATATTATAGCCAGTACAAACAAATAGACTCAAGTTTAATAACAATATCACTTAACTCAAACTGGAACACTGAGAATTAAAAGCAGGCGTAAACAATGGAAGTAAACTAATATCTTAATTGAACTTTTCCAATACTCTGTGCACGGTATCAACTGTGCCAAGTGAAGTATACGTCGTTTTATTTTTCCTGTTTTCGGAGTTCTTGAGACACTTCCTCAACACACACACACAAAAAAAAAAAACTCGCCAAATTATGTCTTGGACCGGCCTATGAGTGAAACCGTGAAATTCCAACCTTTCATTTTTTTAGTTGATAGTAATGGAATATTTAAGTAGTTGCGCTACTCGATCTCGTGACTGCCGATTCACAAACGAAATCCTATCTACAAGGCAAAGATACTATTAAATAGACGCGTAACGCGATCGCATGTATTAAAAATAGGTCCGCAATGCGTATATGTGTGGCTTACGAAATTGAGCAGCTTTTCAGTGTCTGGTGTCTCAGTGAGTTTCTTTTAGAAGAGCTAATATCTGATTACTATTAGATAGTTTTCTATATTTCCCTGTTCATCAATAAAACAAGATAACTAGCATACAATAGTCCTGAAATGTTCATTTTCAAGTTGAGGGTTAATGGCCAAACTTTGTTATGGAGGTCACATTTTGACAACAAAGGTTGCACATCTAACCTGAGGATTTTAGGAAATTAAAAAATGTCAGCATCATCTCCCATAGTGGCCTGATAGATCCAGTCACGAGTTTGTCTACGTAACGAAGTAGAATTGAGTTCTGAAGTTCGTAGGTTGTCTTTTCCAAGGCAAGTGATCTGAAATTAACTCTAGGGAAGCATTTCACATTTATATTTTTGGCATTTTGTGTACCAGTATACATGAACAAAACCTCGCAGAAGGGTCAGGACATTTTGAAAATGATTTATTCATGTTAATTATAATTTATTAAAAAGAGGTGAAAGAGAATTTTTCATCGGCTAATTTAAAGGAAAACGGCTGCTGAAGATGCTTCTTGTTGGCTACACTAGGTTTTAAGAATAATTGTCCAGGGAACTGTCAATCAAATAAGGTACGTGTTAGCCATTGGGAACTTGATTTGGCTTGAATGCATGACTAACTTTGGACAATACATACATGTAAAGCAACACAATGCTGAGGGTAGGTTTCTATTTTCCATTAGAGCACAAAGTTCCCTATTCAATTGGTTGAGAGCAAACCATTAAGTATAATTATTGTGTTTGGGATTGACTGTATTTTCAATAAAAAAACACAGAGAAATTCTGTTGAGGTAGGTGGATATGGGGTTGCAAATGGACGAATTTAGAGAAAAAGATAAGTGCATAACAAGATCAAAACACAAGCAATATTTTAGTGAATCATATGTTTAGTAGTACTCTGAAGTAACATTACATTAACTTTGCTAATAATTTGTAACCCGATGAGATTAAAATCAGACCTAGAGGTTTTACTTAACAGAAAGTTCAATAGAGATAGAGTGTCCCTATAATAGATATTAGGAACAGTAATTAGAGTTCAATGTACAGGCAAGTGCATGATAGTATCATATGAGTTGAAGTACCAGAATTTTTCAAGTTTTCTTATGATCGAAATTGTAATTTAATGCCAGTGTGGAGACATGAGATGAATAGGTGAACCGGACACCATCATGTAAATGGTCCTCTTAACATGCTATCAAAATTTTTCCTTCAGCTGAAATCAAACTCAGGAATGCAATTTTGTTAGTGTTTATCAATATTTATCAATATATATAAAAACATCCAAGCTTTCGTTTATTTTGGTCAGCTACTGTGTGTATCAATCAGTGCAACCTACTTCAGGTAAATCTGATTGGTTTCTAGTGTGATCCATTGTTGCTGACCCTAGTTTACATTTGTACATCAATTTTGCTCTTGTGATACATGAAAAAGGCACCTAGCTGTTTTCAGCCAATCAAGAGTGTAGTTTTTCATGTATATCAGTATTGAGATGAATCAACCAAAGCCAAAGAAGGAACTTAAAAGGAATCGTAGTCTACCAAATAAAGGCCTAATATACAGGTATTACTACCAAGTTTAAATATCAATGCTTATCTGAACCATTATGAAGAGAATTTAAAAGACTGCCAAGCTTATAGGAACTTATGAAATGTTAAGGTTTGAATAATTCTGGGCGTTATCTGGAAAACACACCGGTAATAATAATCACAATTCAGTTGTAACATTAAACTACTGGGCTCCTATTTGTATTTCAATAAAAGCGAAACCACTTTTTTATTGAGTTTCAATGTATTACTTCCTCAAAGTTTAGAGTTAATCATAATAGACATTTAGCACCAACTTTCATAAAGCTCGTCATGTTTTCATGTTTTCATGTTAACGACACACCGCAGTTTTAGGTTAGGCGTTAGACGTTTGTGAATCGGTTTAGCAATGTAAACATGAAAGAATAATTTTACTTGAAGAGGCAGTCATATTGAATTTCCAGATAACAGCAGTGTTTGATTTTTAAATGGCAACAAAAAGTCCTATTTTCCCTCATTAGCTAAAAATTGTGTTTAAGCATGTACTAAAACGAGTGATTAAGTAATTTTCTTACTGAGCATGTAGTATGAACAGAATTTCAGGATACTGAAAAACCTTCCAGTAAATGACTTACGTGAAACCGCACCGCTTAGTCACGTAAATTCTAGCGGTACCTAAATTGGGTAAAACAAGAGACTACTTCATTCCAGATTTTGTATTGTCCAACAACTCGTTTCAATGTTGGTAAAAAGAATCCTCGCTGTAATTCACACTAAGAAGACAAGCCGACTTTAGGAAAGCCGGCATGTGAAATCTAAGCAACAAAGATGAACCAATAACTAGATAATAAACGATCTTTGACCAAGTGTTTCACCCATGGCCGCTTGCTTAAAAGCTTTAAAGCTTACGTAACTTAGCCGAGCATAGACTGGAACCTATCCTTGACGATGTATACCATGTGACAAGCGCTTCAAATATCCCGTTCAAATACATATAACTGCGATTTCTCTCCTCTTTGTATTCATGCAGTTCCTGCTTCCCGAACAAATTTAGGTAATCAGCGAATGATTCCTTATGTTTTTTATATCTGTCAATTGCCATCCGTCAATTTTGAAAAGTTTAATTTAAAGGTAAATCTCGCTGATTCCTTCTTCACTTTGGGCCAGTTCAGTGTACAGCCACTCGAGCTTCGCCTCTCCTAAGCTGCTTACTTGGTTAGTACAAGTTAGTACAACGGTTTTGTTCAACAATTTCAACAAATTCTTAGTCGAGAATCGGAGACGGATTCGGAGTTACGTTTAATGGAATCGCTTGATGCTCGTCAATAACATTTCTGTTATTACAAGGAAACCTCACGATGGCGACGAGAGCAACACACGGACTTCTTGACGAGGTAAGCGCTAACCTAACACGTCCAATTCTTAGCTACATGCAATTTGAAAGCTCAGCATTTAGCATTGGATAGCTCATGGAGATAAATGGTCTTATGTCAGTTTCGATATTATTCAAATTTTTGCTCTATGAGAACAATATTCACGAAACTCAGAAAAGAATTAAGACTTAGAATTCTAAGCACGTAGGGGTTAAACACAAGAAGTAAACTGATCTTTTAAATGAATTTTCAAATACTCAATGCATGTTTATCAAATGTGCCAAGTTTGGAAAACAACAGAATGGTAGGTTCCCTTGCAAATCGACCGCTACTGATGACAAACTACCTATATGTTTGATTAGATGTGCGTATTTCTAACCCGCCAACAGAATGTGTCTACTTGTGACAATTCAGTGAAACATTGCAACCTTTGTAACGCATTCAGACATTGAGTATCACTATATTACTGAATTTCTGCCATTTATAAAAGAGTCCGAAACAAATTCGTATAACAATGATGGGAAGAAACGAAAAATATGACTGATATCGAGCAAGCAGCGTGGCACTTGGGTATAAAATTTCCGCATCAGATCAATTGATATGTCTGCAGCTGAAGAAACAAATAGTCAACCTTTGACTTCAACTTTTCAAGATTTCATTGTATTAAAAAGCGGTTCTCGTGAATATTGTCCCACGATGCGTTGTTTTACCCTTGAGCCAGCACTCCATTCAAGGCCGAATTCTTCGACACATCATCTAAATTTAGGGTTGGTTTAGCATTTCTATCTCATTTCCCAATTCTACTAGACGGTTTTAATGTTTGTTTACGTCAGAACACCGCCAAATATGGTGAGACATCAGTCTGAAAGTGGTCTGACTGATTAGCATATGCGAAGATTATAAACGACAGCGTTCAATTTTCCCTTCTCATCGCTTCGGATATGCATGGGGCTGCTTAGTCGATTGTTGAAAATACGTTTAATATGTGCATAAATAGTTTGTTAATTATAATTTATTAAAAAGAGGTGAAAGAGAATTTTTCATCGGCTAATTTAAAGGAAAACGGCTGCTGAAGATGCTTCTTGTTGGCTACACTAGGTTTTAAGTATAATTGTCCGGGGAACTGTCAATCAAATAAGGTACGTGTTAGCGGCTGAATACAGATTGCTATCACTAATTAAACAACCTTGAGGATATTCTTAACCCGGTTTGCTTGCACTTTCGGTTTTTAAACTGTGAGAGTAAAATTCTTTTAACCCGATTCCATATGAAAACTGTTTGTTGCCTTTGATGGATTTCTCCTCCTTGCAAAAATAACTGAACAGGAGGAACGTAAAAGATAGATTAGAGATATTAGAAGACCGAAGGTATTGCATAAGCTCAAAATTTTGGTGTAGATTTTGGTCTATAAAAAACCAGGAAAGATTTATTGCTGCTCGACGTTTCGGAATCGAAATTAAGCCCCCTATTGTCAACCTACAATGTCTCGTCTATGAATCTAAATGTAACCTGTGCGATGCAGGGTATGTGGGTTATACACGTGGTCACTTACACGAGTGCGTAGAAGGGCACACTAGAAAGTCATCTTCGATTTACAAACATTATAACCTCCAACACAGTAGTGAACTGCAATTTCACATCCTCACGAAATGTAGCGGCAAATTTGATTGCCTCGTTAAAGAAATGTTATACATTCGCATGCGTAAACCAACACTGAACGTGCAAACAGATTCCATTCGCGCCAAGGTGTTTGTTTAGGCCGTTTACTGTAATTAATGCTTATCTTGTACCTTTCCTTTAGTTGCATGCTAGTTAACTAGTCTCTTGATAATGGAGTCATGATGATACCGAAACGTCGAGCATAAATCTTTCCTGGTGATAACTTTTGATAAAAAGCATAGCGTCGAAAAGAGAGGGGGAAAGAGAACAGGTCTTGAATCAAAAAAGAACAGGCTGTCGCAGTGGCATACACCATCGGCTTCAGCACAAGCCTCCCAGAAATTTTATTTATGAAAAATTGGCTGGCCGTTTGTATGTGATCCTTTCCAATAGAGGGCCACATATTCGGCCGATGCTGACCTTTCTTCTCTTGATCATTCTTCGGGTGGCATGGTATTACTAAAAGAGGTCCTGGCATTGAAGAAGAAACTCCTACGAGCTGTTATTTTTGCGACGTTGATTTCTGCTGGTTCGTTTAAGCTTTTTTTCCGAGGCCTTCTTCCCTGGGTTATTCCCATTACTGCCAAAATGTTTTTGCTCATTGCTGTTATGTTAAGTCAGGGATTAAAAATTTTTTGGCTAAATCTTTCCCAGTTTCTCCGATAGTGTAGTGCTTCGTTACCGACTTGGCGCGAGCAAAGAATCATTGCGCACAACTTAGCAAAGCAAAAACCGTCAAAATAGAAAATAACGAGAGGTGTACTGAGGAGCGATGCACTCCATGACTCGTCCTATCTGTGGGGAATAAATAAGTGTACTTTTCAGTCAGGTACGAGCAAGGAATGATAACAAAAAAAGAAAAGAACGTGGCGTGATTCGCAGAGATTTGCACCTTCAAAGAAGGATCCACTCATTCTTGCCACAAATACAAAAATATAAATTGTAGATCCGAAAATCAGTAGCCTCAAGTTATTGAGGAAGGTAATTTGTTATATCAACTGAGTTGAAATTGTAAATTGGCCACCATAACGAATACAAAAGCTGACGTTTCGAGCGTTAGCCCTTCGTCAGAGCGAATGGAGAAATTGTGGGTTGTATGTGGTTTTATATGCAGAAAGCGGAGCTACGCCATTGGTGGGAACATGGCAACGAGAAAAACACGAATAAATTAGTGGAATGAAAAGCGTTCGTTGATACCTGTTCATGAGTTTTGCGGCTTTCCGTGTTGCCTAAATGTAAGGAAAGACCGCAGATTGCTATATGTTGTGTAGAATTATTAGGTAAATTAAAGTGTCTAGCAACTGGTTTAGATGCGTCCTTGTCATTCCTTTCCACGTCGCGAATGTGTTCTTGGAATCGGTCTCCTAATCGTCTTCCTCAGTGTTTCGCCGATTTTTGCAACAAGTGCAAGTTATGCAATAGATAACTTTGGCGGAGGTGCACTTGAAGTGATCGGTGATCATAATGGATCGCTTGAGTCCCGATAGTTTCTAAGCGTTGTGAATGAAGGGACAAGTTTTGCATCGTGCGCGAGCGCATTTAAAAGTGCCGGGTTGGTCATTAGTTTGGAATGAACTTCTGACCAAAAATTGCGTATGTTTTTGTCGCGTTTGAATGAAATAAGTGGAGGTTGCGAAAAGATAGTGCCAGTCTCTGGATAGTTTTGAAGTAATTTGAAGTTTTTAAGAACAATGGGTTCAACTGAGTGGTTGTTTCACCCTCACAACCACTCAGTTAATTCCATTATTCTTAAAAACTTCAAATTACTTCAAGTCTCGTTGCCAAGTTCCCACCAATGGCGTAGCTCTGCTTTCTGCATATAAAACCACATACAATCCACAATTCCTCCATTCGCTCTGACGAAGGGCTAACGCTCGAAACGTCAGCTTTTTTATTCGTTACGGTGGCCAATTTACAATTTCAACTTATATAAGAACGATCCTTCGCAGTAAAGGATCGTTCTTATATACGTCTCATAACCGCAGTTCACTCATATGTTTCATATGTTTGTTGTTGTTCAATTTCAACTTAGTTGATATAACATCTTGTTACCCCCACTGACGCAGCACCACAGTTTCTTTAGAAACTTTCGGCCTTTATTATTGAGGAAGGGTTTATCTTCCAATTCCCAGTTTTTCTATTCCGCATAACACCGCATTCGTTGGCCGCACATCACCTGTGCTGGATTTGGCGACGTGTCATGGGCGTAATCTTTGACTGAGGACTTTGCAATTTTTTTTAACTAGGGATATCAACAGATCATAAAAGAATTGGAGGATACTCAAAATCAGTGGCTTATTTTGAAACAATACTACCTTGAAGTGAAGGAAATTCTGCACCAAACTAACTTTCTTGAACTGAAAGACAAAGAAGACTTTGAGGCTGGTGTTAAAACATGTCTTGCAGACCTTGAAAGGGAAAAATGCACCGTTCTCATTGCTGGTGAGTCTGAATATTAATAACGCACAACACTCGAATGTTTCCAAACTGATAACTTGTAAAGTGAAAGGCGGTCAATATTTGAAAAAAAAAAGGATGTGGTTGGACAATGCAACTCAAAAGTAAAACTCTCATATGCACACCATTTCAGCATAAGTTACTTTTTATCTTTTAAACAGGCGAGACCAGTGCTGGTAAAAGCAGTCTGATCAATTTATTGCTAAATGAGCGAGTTCTACCTTCCTCTGTCCGGCAAAACACTCTGACAATCTGTGAAATATCCTACGGTCCAGAAAAGGAAGCTGTGTTGCACTTTCATGATCAAAGCAAACCTGCAAGTATCCTCAAGGGAGAAGAATTTGAGAAACAAATGAAAACGTATATTCAAAAATCAACAGAAGATAAAGACTGGTGTGAGAAAATAGAGATAAGGCTTCCCAACACATTGTTGAAGGTAAGAATGTTATTTTCTCGGATATCAATCCTAGGTATTCTTCTTTGTATGAGCAGGAAGATAGTTGTGACCGTGATTTTAATTTAAATGTTTCTAGTTTACTTAATTTGATCATAGGCTGTGACAAAGCTCTAGTTGAATTTCTTCATTAGTGTGGACGTCGTCACCAATGATTTCACAGAATTTTGCTGTTAGGCCATCTTACCCAGGGGATTTACCATTTAAGCCTTTATAAGAATTTTTTTTATCAACTTTATCCCGTTGTCTTCTATCAAAGAGCGAATTCTTTTATATTACGGAAGCTTTGATCCTTTCCAAAATAATTTGGGGACTTGATAATATCAAGCCTCACAAACTTGCTCAGAATTGCATCTGGCGTGTGGTTTACCCGTGGCGGGCTGCCACAACTGAAAAGCTTTGAATATTTCGTTTCATTAAAAAGCGGAGTGTTGTTGCCATATGCAGCTGATAACCAGAAGATAACTTTGTGTCATTTTGCTTTGAGGGGCAGCCAAATGATCCTCCCTGTAGGTTGATCTACCCAACAGGTTGAAAACCAAAAGTAGGACCTCGGCGAAACCGTTTCCTTGGACGAAAGTCCCTATCTTGTTGTTTTGGGGGATTTGTAGAGTTTGTTGTTGTTGTTGTTTGTTTTTGTGTTAATATTGTTGTATTTCTTCTTTTTGACTTTTATAAACTATTTCTATTTTCTAGGGTGGTATAGTGATTGTTGATAGCCCAGGAATTGGCGATACAGAGAATATCGCAAGCATTGTTATGAAGTACCTTCCTCAAGCTAATGCGTTCATTTACGTAATAAACAGTTCAAATGCAGGAGGATTGCATGAAGACAGGGTGAGTACAGCTTAAGGATTATTCAAACAAGCTTCACCTTTTATTAAGCCCAACTTTTTTATGGTGGCTTTTGATGGTGAGTGGACTGGGATGATTAAGTAAAAAGACGTCACGTAGAATGCCTACTATTCTGGAGACCTTTACCTGCAGTAGCTGAAAAACCACTAAACGCATTCTGGAGAGCTTTGATTGAGAATATTGCTTTAGCCCATTAACTTGTCAAGGCGGAGCTAAGAAACAATAGCTTAGTAAGTTATTGTTTATGGTATTGTTAGAAGAAAGTCATGTATAGCTTGCGTGTGTTTCAAGCTGGAATAGCGATCGAAATTAAAACCGTCCGTTACATATTAATTTCTTTTTACGTCTCACTCAACAAACACCTTGGTTCTATGATTACCCGTTTAGCATTCGATTTCCATCGCTTAAAAGCCACCCAGACAATTTTTCTATATTAGAAAGGACGAAATGAGGTCTTCAAGTCACTCTGACACTTGTTTCTTCGAAACTAAATAAAATTCACACACTTTGCTAAAAGTGAACTTACGAAGCTACCGCCTAAATAATGGTTTTATTCATCGCTTGTAGTAGATGGAGGCCGAGGCCTCCCGAGATTAAGCGTTTATTACCCTGTCGATTTTTTCCTTAGTGGGATTCTTATTTGCGGAACTTATGAAAGCAAACTTGTGTGAGACTAACCACTAACGAGAAATTTATAGAAAATAATTTGGTTTCCGGAAGTGAGGGGTTCCGGTTTACTGAGGTGAAAAATAGAGAAAATGTATGACCGAGATTTTTGTGGCCGGAAAAAAGGTCTGGTAAAGTGAGGATTCCGGTTTAATGAGGGCCAGGTTTAGAGGGGTTCCACTGTATTTATACAAACAATCCGCGGTCTAGTAAACTTCTTTGCATGGAATAACCTTACCCCAGAACTCAGTTTGACATAAAACCTATTTATGGCATAACTTAGACACAACACGTGCGCTCTGAATGCCACGGAGAATCTATTGTATATTTACCTGTATACTCATAGAAAACTGAAACATCTTACCGTCCTTTAACATGGCGCCATGGGAAGAATTCCCATATTTTTAATTGGTAAAGGCCTTTGGTTTGGAGGAAAAGAAGAGGACACTTTGAACGCCACAGATTGTATCTTTCTAACACTACCAAGTTCAGTTTTACTAACTGGTTACTCCCTTTTTGGCTTTTCTTTTTCGCTGTCCGGTTAAAGTGAAAGACCTTCAGAGATTCTCGACTTTAATCCCACAAACTGCCCGCTGATAAAGAAAAGTTCCCATGTTTGCTTTAAGACTGAAATTGTAGGGTCAAACTGATTTTTCATTTAGATATCTTAAATGTTTCTGTTCATTTAAGTTTCAAGCATTTATCGAAAAGAAAAAAATACCAAACGTTTTCTACAAAGAATTTCATTCAGTCTTGTTTCCTTCTCTAATTTTTAGCTGCTTCGAATCTTGAGTGAATGGAAGAAGCTCTACGATGGAAGAGAAGAGTCAGGCATCACTTACGAATCAGCTCTTTTCATTTGCAACAAATGGGACTTAGTGGAAGAAGAAGATGATGAAAACGAAGGAAAGGAGCTCGAAAAAGAAATCATCAGCAAATTAAGGGAGAGAATTCCCCTGCTCGATGAAGAATGTCAAGTAGTCAAAATGTCTGTGAAGAAAGCAGCAAAGGAGCTTCTGAATTCAGGCGAGATGAATGATGATCTCTACTCGCTGATTTGTGGAATAAAGGACCTTCTACCCCGTTTTGCAAAGATGAAGGCAGCCTTACTCTATTTGTAAGTTAAAATGGTTTCTTTTTTGACAACTCCTATCTATGGGAAACGGATTTTAGCATGCACTTTCTATTTTACAGTTGCGGGTGTCTATACAAGTATGTATATATATATATACTTTCATCGTTTTACACTTACTATATATACATATATATATATATATAAATGTGGGGATATAGTCTACCTTGGCGTAAAGTGCTCAATGCTGTGGTATACATAAGTTAAAGAATTAAAGAGGACGCATCGATTCTCTGTGACTCTGAGTCTGACGACCACTTAGGCGCGAAAATCAGAGTCACAGAGAATCGATACGTCCTCTTTAATTCCTTAACCTGTGTGTGTGTGTATATATATATATATATATATATATATATATATATTAGCAAACGGACTACTCAAGTGACGCACATATGGATTTTAATACAGCCTGTTTCGTAGACCAACAAAAGTTGATCCACTCATCAGTTAAACTCCATACACACTGAGGCATCGTGACCTCAGTGTGTATGGAGTTTAACTGATGAGTGGATCAACTTTTGTTGGTCTACGAAACAGGCTGTATTAAAATCCATATGTGCGTCACTTGAGTAGTCCATTTGCTACTGTAATCGCTCCTTCTTTGTCGAGCACTGTCATGGATCCTACGTTGCCTATTTCGCTTATATATATATATATATATATAACTGCAGACAGTACTGTTTCGGCCTTCTGGGCCTCATCAGTGCAGTGCTAATGCTAGGATGGAGGAGAACCAATATGGTCACCCCAAACGATCCAACCTTTGTGGTATCGTCTAAGCCATGCCAGAGTGCTCAAACTAGAGTACACTAGTGAGCATGCGCAATTGCAGAGCAATGACTCATCCTAGTTAGAGTGCTCAATTTGGACATGAAAGCAAAGCTTTGTATGCCAAAGAGCTATATCTAACTGCAGACAGTACTGTTTCGGCCTTCTGGGCCTCATCAGTGCAGTGCTAATGCTAGGATGGAGGAGAACCAATATGGTCACCCCAAACGATCCAACCTTTGTGGTATCGTCTAAGCCATGCCAGAGTGCTCATGGTACACGAGGACGGACAACTTCGAGCTAAGAAAGACATATACTCAAATAAAAAGTCTAAGAAAGTTTAATAAAATACGTTTCGGTCCGAGACCTTCATCAGTTGTAATACAATGACTTACACATTCCTTAAATAGATTTATATAGGGCGTGATGACACATAGAAACAAACACAGTAATTACTACGCGAAAAATTATCACAAGAAAAAGAAATGGAAAAATTGTCGAATCCACTGAAAATGTTAAGGAACCAGCGTTGACTTGAAAGGCGAGAATTGTACTAAACTTCCCAATCAACGCTGAGACTGGGACCTTTGATGCCCGCCCAATTTGAAAAAATTCTCCGCATTAATTATAGTTTATTCTTTTTTTGGAGTGAAATTCCTGGCGCTTATTCAAGCCGAAGGGTGCCAGAGAGAACAACTGTGCGCTCCAATATGCTTCTTTGGTAATTAGAAGTTTCTCGATGTTACCTGAATTGTTTGCTGTCGCCTGCACTTGATCAATGCATTGGAATGAGAAATCGCTTAAATCATGTGGTGTTTTGTTAAAATGTACCGCTACTTCACAGGTCTTTTTCTTAGTGACCATAGCAGACTTGTGGTTGCGAAATCTAACTCTAAAGTCATTTGTTGTGGAACCAATGTATTGTAGGCGACATTTCTTGCACGAAGCCAAATAAATTATGTTCTTAGAATCACAGGAAAGTTTCGATCGTATCTTGTAACTCTTGCCTGTTTGAAAACTTAAAAAGGAATTAGATTCAACCGAGAAGTTGCGACAAAGATCGCATCTTGTTCTATTACATTTAAAACATCCCTTGACCTCAACAACCCCTTCGCTTTCAATGTTAGGGCCATAACGGGATGGTGCCAACAATTCTTTAAGGTTTTTAGATCTGCGAAAGGATGCTATGATGGAATTTGAAGGAAAAAGCTCTTTTAACTTGGGATTGGATTCCAAAATACCCAGATGTTTTTTAATGATGCGACTTACATCAGGTAAATTTGGATTAAATGTGGTCACAAATGGGAATAATTTCCTCTTAGATCTGGCATGAGTCCTAAGCAGATCACTTCTAGGTATGGTAGAGGCCTTACGAAACTGGTCATCCTCTAATTTGGAAGGGTAACCCTGAGTAACCAAATATATATATATATATATATATATATATATATCTGAAATTGTTCCGAACAAGCTCTCCTTGTCCAGCGAATAACCGAATAGAAGGGTTATTTGGTTATATATATATATATAAAAGTGTGACTTGATTTTCGTAGAACAGTGCTCAATACATAGAAGTAGAGCGAAGTATATATTGTGGGAGGAAAAAGACAAGTAAACTACAATAAATAGTAGGCGCTGATTCGCCGGTTCGGATGTGAATAGCAAGTGCTATTCCCCCCGGGCAGCTGAAAAGACAACTGTACGTCAACAGTTTAATTTCTGATAATTTTAGGGAAATTAACAGAAATAAAAAATTATTCGGCATCTGCATCGTATACAGTACATCAGTTATTCACCTTAGTGTCGGGGAAAGTGGTAGATATTTATCTCTCAACGTTGCAGTTTGGTAAAACTCCACCACTATTCACTTCCATTTTGAGGATTTATTGTTAAATATTACTCTTTGCAACTCAAAACTGAAACCAGGGTTCCTCTCCTGACAAAAGAAAGCAAAGACGATAACTTCTTTCCCTTCATTTTTGTTATAATTGTACTATTGTATTATTCCTTTTCCCAGAAAGTGACGAAGAGCAAAGAGAATGAGAAGAGCCCTTGTGTTGATAACATACAGTTTATTAAACACGGAATTTACTTTATTTTCAAATCAACAGCTGGATAAGCGGCCAGCTCACCTGGCTATTTCATCACGCTAAAGTAGAAATGAAACGTACCCAAAGGGATAGAAAGGAATGCCTCAAGGCAAGGGATGAGCTAAAAGTGATATTAAAGAAGCTTAAGCAAGGCTCCCACATCCAAGAAATTGAAGACACTATTTCTTACCACGTTGAAGACCTGTGTAAAAAGCTTACGTCTCACTTAAGGACTGAAGACGTCCGGAAAACTTTCTGCGAATGGTCCGAAACGGAATTGCCTCCAATTGGTCATCGTCATAGCGCCCAACACATCAAAGACGAACTAGGCAGATGTATCGATCGACGATTAGACTCTGTGCTTCAAACATTGGAGAAAAGAGAAAAGCTTTTCGAAAAAGCTCGTGCAAACTTGGAGAGCAAATTTGCTCGATATTTCTCTGATTTGCAAAAAGGTATCGATGACATTGACCGTGTTCTTGAAGATTCGGATGATGAGTTCTGTCCCCCTGAGTGGCTTCCTGCGAGGGGCCGTTTGCCTTCCTATGCAAAAATGAAGAAGATATTTGTGGCAGCAGGTGTAGTATTTATACCAGTGTTGATTCCTGTCGGTCTAGCTGCAGGAGCTCTCTTTGCACCCGTGTTCGGTTACATGGCCGTCGACAGGTATCTCAAAGAACAGCAGCTCAGGAACGAACCTTGTCAAGTCTTAAAGGAACTATCCCTGCAGTTTATCGAGTCCTTCATCAAAGACGATCTACGAAAGTATGTCCGAAACGAATTAACCAACGAAAAAAATCAAATTTCCCAAATAAAGAGATGCCACTCAGAGATCATCACTAGATACCAAAGGCAAAGTGAAGCTCTCAAAAGGAAAGCTGATAAAGCAAATAAATTAAGTGACGGAGAAACCTTGGAAGAGCAGGTTGTGGTCGATCTGTACTGGAAATTGCAGTCGATGAACCAAAACCTTCTGTTTGATGCCATCCAAAACGGAGTACCTGTGATGTACCCGACAGGCCAAATCGATGGGAAAAAGCTATCTTGTAATGAAGAGAACGTTCTGAGAAGAGGACGCTCGGCCATAATCTACAAGGGTACTCTTAACGGAAAGAGTGTTGCTGTGAAACGACTACAAGAAGAGCATCACCCACGAAATATTGCTTTCTTCCTTGAAGAAGCAGGAATCTTAACGTACGTATGAGTATCTAGTTAGCTAAACATACAAAAAGTAAGAAAGTCAATCAGATGAAGGAGCAGACTGAGTGACTCCTGATTTACCATAGTTTTAAAGTTTGGTTAGTGTCTGCGTTACATTGATGAAAATGCCACACAAATTCACATGAAATATATCGCTTGTCGTTCAAGTACATTTGGGAGAGAAGAAAGAGGCACATAGTAAACTGAAACCTTAAAATGTTTTCACCTAAGATTCTGACGCCGGTATAACAGGTTATCTTATATCGTATTTTTTTAGTTAAGTTACAAAAGAAAGTTTTTAAAATTGCAATTTTGGAAGCTTAACTGTTTCCTTTCATATCAAACAGGAGAGTGGCACATCAAAACATTGTGACTTTCCATGGAGTATCCATGAATGTCCAAGATGGCCAGCTGATTTCAGTGGATCTTATTCTCGAATTGTGTGTCTCAAGTCTAAAGGATCGAATCTTTAAAGAAAAAAGATTCATTCCTTGGATGACGGAAGATGCAGCAGTCCACATACTTCAATATACTTTGCACATCTTACAAGGGTTGGAATTTCTTCACAGTATTGGCATCGTTCATCGAGATATTAAGCTGTCCAGCATGCTGGTTAGTTAACGCATTAATTACGATATGCATCATTTCTCAACTCTGAATAAGATGCCGTTGTTTCATTCAATTTAAAATGACACGTTCAAAGGCTGTATACTGAAATTACACCTGTCTCTCTCAAACTGGCAAAAATGAATAGAAAGAGGCAATAGCCTCGTTTGCTTCGATATAATGATATTTAACCTCGTGTTACCTGAAAGTGACAGACTGTTAGTGTCTGTTTGTTTGTTTATTTGTTTGTTTTTGTCTAAGTTTGCTACTGCCCTAGTTTTCATTCAATAAGGTTAAGATGAGCAAAGGCAGTTGGCACATGCTTGGCTGCTAGGGTGGTATCACTTAGTCTTCAAAGCTTCACCCCGTTTGAGGATTCATCAAATAGTTTTACAACTACTTGTAGAGGAGAGTTGGCTTGCTGCGATGTGAAAATAGTAGGTTATGATTCTTAAGTAAAAAGTTTATTTCTTACAAAATAACGAGTAATTGCCGTTTCGGTTTTTTCAGCGCATAGGCCGTTTACATACAATCTAAGGTGAACTTGTAAAAACTCGTGCTAAAGTTTCTACAGGTTGCTGAATGTAATCCGTGTTACTCTTTTGTTATGTTACCATGTTACCATGTTATAGGCTTTTGTGGCTTTTATGCATTTTCTACAAGCTCTTTTACAGTCTCAAGCTTTTTGAGATATCAGTGACCAGTCGATCAGTTATGACATGACCCAACGCTCTCAAGTGGGTCACAGAGGAAAGCTGGGGCAACGGACGCACAAAAAAAGCGCGAGCTCCTAGGAGATCTGAATAGCAAATGAAACGTGATGACGTTTCAAAATAGTATTTCCTGTTTATAGAAGCACTTAGAACCTTCCTGTAAACTCAGTTACCTAAATTTTAAATGTGCTAATATACTTTTACTTGGGCCAAGGAAAAGTATATTAGCACATTCAAAACTAATATTTCTTCCTGCAAATTTAAAATACAGATCTCAAAAGACAATTTCGTCAAGATTGCAGACCTGGGTTGGGCGAAGTCTGAAAGCTTGATCACAGGAACCCGATGTGGGACTCCGCTTCACATGGCGCCAGAGGTGAGAGAAGGCAACCCCTACGGCTGCAAAGCGGATATTTTCAGCTTTGGCGTCATGATGTGGGAAATGTGGTATGGTCAATCAATATTCTCCGACCTTATCTCAAAAAGTAAAGGAATCCCTCATCCGAAAAAGATCGGAGATTATCTGGCCAAACCCCCTGGAAGAGACGGCACCTTCGCCCCTCCAGTAGAGTGGACCAAGGTTATGATATCTTGTTGCAGTCCGGATCCAGGCAAGAGGCCATCGGCGACAGAATGTAAAAAAATAGAAACAGATTTGTCACAATACGAAAAGTAAGAAATTAGGAACTTCCGAGTCGATAGTTGTCTATGGAGTCTTTATCGTTACAAATGTAATCATCTTTGTACTGTTTACAGAGAGAAAACACTCATCACTTGCTATAATGGTAAGACACGTCAGGGGTGTTTTAAAGGAAGTTGCCATCTTCTACCATCACTAAAACCTAAAATGTGCTTTACAGAGCTATAAAGATCCTTTTTAAGAGAGATCTCGCCTGATCTAACTCATTAGCACTCCTTTCCTGTTATCATTTGACATCAGGTAGCCAATTTCTACCATAATTGCAGTCCTTCCCAAGTAAGATCCTGGAATTAAACTAGACATACAGACGAGATAATGAAGGAAAAATCGAATAGCTACAATTACTTCTGGGCCCATCCTTTAGCATTTGCTAAGGGAAGGGAGAGTCCTTAAGTAGCTAATATCAATTGGTCAATTATTTTGTTTATTATCATAACCTTTTCCCTAGCTAATGAGTTCATGTTTTTGGGAAATTAGCTTACTGTCAGCCCTCTTCACCATTGCATGGTCATAAGAGATGGAATTGCAAGTGTAGGCTACTTTTTTTGTATTTACGATATTTACGATATTTAGACAGGCAAGCCCAGTTTAGCTTGAAGCTGGTTTAAATGTGGGCCTGTACGTCCCACCCCAGGATGTGTGTGAGAAATTAACGTCTCCCACCCCAGCCCTGCAGGAGACGGGACCTCCATTTATTCGTCCCTATCCGAGAAGACTAGAATATCTAACCACTTCTTGATGTTATAGAAAGGTAGCAAATTCTTCTCAATTATTTTAAGACTTTGAGTGTTGGTCCGGCCGGGGCTCGAACCCTCGACCTCCCGCACAACAGTCCATCGCAGTATCCATTGGGCTAACTGGGCGGCGGTATATATATATATATAAATAGAATAAATGTTTGAAAAGAAAATTTGCCCTGAGCGGGATTTGAACCCACGTCCCTCCTGTTACTAGTCAGGTGTGATGACCACTGTACTATCAGGACAACCATGCTGGCAACACGGCAATCAAAGATGTGATTTACGTGATCGGAGACGTGGTCTTCCGGGAAATTTAACTTTTCAAGGTGACCGGGTAGGGGAAGCCTATAACTCCATATGAAACCCAACTGAGGATCTATTAAAGATACACGACCAAAGTCAACTTAACGGATCACAAAGGAGGATCCAATTACGGATACAGGCTAATTTCAACTAAACAAATTCTGTATACGAGGGAAACCCTGACCCTGTACACCCCAAGTAATCATACTTGAATAGAATAAATGTTTCAAAAGAAAATTTGCCCTAAGCGGGATATATATATATATATATATATATATATATATATATAGTTTTTTCCACTGAAACACTTATTCTTTGGAGTCAACGTTAAATGGATTGATCATCAGAGTGGTTTTCAAAATTGAAGTAAGTGGATCTCACTAGTTTTAGCGTTAGAACGCATGTGTTACTGATGATCAGTTTGTTTTAATCAAACTCTCTCGTGATTCTTTGCGAAACGAGCGAGGACTGATGAGGGGCTGTGAATAATCGGAGACAACAACAACAACAACATTCTTTATTTTAGAATTCATTTGATTATTGAACCTTTTTTTCTTCAGCAGACGTTTACAAAGCTCAGCAAATGAGAAGGTTAAGTCCGCTGTTTTTTAAGATTTTTCTCACACTACTTACTATGTTTTACCTTTAAGTGAGTGGCAATATTAGAGGAATTTGTGACGCAAACTATTTAGAATAGGTCGCAGCAAAACGAGCCACTTCTAGATCAATTAAACTAGCATCATGTAATCCAGATGACACGACAGCTAACGAGGCTGCCCGCAGTGTAGAAAACATTGAACTAAATAAATATCACAAGATAAAGAAATACGCGTCTTCATCTTTTTTGCATACGTGATAAATTTATAGCTTTTGCCAGTTGCACATCTTTGATAAGCTGGCTTTTCATTAAAGCTAATAGAGCTGGAAGTGTTGGATTTTTTGAATGGGAGAAACCCACAACAAGGACGAGATCCAGCAAAAAATGAAATTCAATTACTTGAAACGCGACGCTATAAGAAAATCGAACTCAGGTCACAGCGGAGAAAAGCGATTGCTTTTTCCCCTTGTTCCATTGGATTACTTAGGTCCCTTCCTACCCTCAAAGAATACAAAGCACTAAAATTCTATACTTTATTCTGCATGAGAAATCACGTGATAATTATGAATACTTTTACTTTTCAGACGACTTTTTCAACAGTGCATATTTTTTTAGCCAGCCATAGCTTTGGTCATTATGCCTCGTTAATTAATTGCTGTTCATTTTGAGGTTCGAAGCTGGGAGTCTGTTTTCTTAAAAAAAGTGGGCCAGTATAATTACACGATCAGAGGGCCTCAGGCTTTCTCAATACTGGGGTTGATTGAATTTTTTAAAAGTCCTTGTACTGTTAGTTCTCGGCCCTCCTGACACTGTTCGCAAAAATAAATGTTCAGATGAAAGTTTCAGCTAAATTGAGAATTGTTTTGGACGTGGTTTGGTTGAACAACGGCTAAACTTTGTTTAAATAATCAGAACATTGATTTGTTCAAATCTGTCACGGAAGTATCCCACGTAAGTTCACCCGTTGTAGAATAAAAAGTCATTTTTTTCTGAACAACTGCGTTGTTTAAAGCTTGCTGTGATTGGTTGGTTTTAAGTGGTCTTCCCAGCCACAAAGCAGGTCGGCGATAACATTAAGTCTGTCTTGACCCCACAAAACGGATCCATTGTTCACTTGATAGCTCGGAACTCCACAAAGTCCGGTGGCAAAGGCTCTAAAAACACGACGAAGAAGATTTACTTTTACTTAACTAAACCTCTCCTCGGCGAGGAAACAAGTTAAAATGATGAATAACAATAGTGATAATAACAATAATAATTATATTAATACCGGTAAGAATAATAAGAATATTTTTTTTAATATATATTTACCATAATCACAAAAAATTATAACAAATATTATGATAAAATGCTTGAAAATAAAAAAAAGTCTTAAAATGTCTAATAAAAATGTAAGAAAAACTAGAGAATACATACTATGATGACGATAATTCACTCGAATCATCAAAAATATTTACAAACAAATTAAGATAAGATAATAATGCTGATATTGACAATGATAATAATAACAATGGCAATGATAAAGGAGGAACGAGCACACCTGCAGCATGGACTAAGTTAAGATGGATTAGCTCTGAACATAATATTCAACAAAACAAACGTTTAGATTACTCATTATTTCTCTTTCCTGCTTGGCGCTTTATTTATTGAATGATGTGTTCTGGTAAAAGAGTGTAAGCACATGCACCTGTCTGTGTTTTTCCGCAATTGATCCTTGATCTGTTGATCTTGAGTCGCTGCTGTCAACGCTTCGCCATCGAATCCAGCTTCGGTCAGAACTGAGGACAGAACCTGGAGACAAAAGTAACAGAAACCTTTTGCTACGGTGCGCTGTGAGTGGTTCTCGTAAGATGCACGAGATACTCGCGTTTGCGGAGCAAAACTTATAATCCATAATAATATAATAATAATATAATATAGATCAATTTCTATAGCGCATTTCCATGTAAATGCTCTGATGCGCTTTACAACACTGTGCGGGGGACTTTTCCAGACTGCCGGCGGCAGTTTACAATTAATAAAGGAGAAATTTTTACAGATGCCCCCTCCCCCCCTTCCCAGTAAACAGGCCAGACCACATCACAGTAATCTCGTGATGTGGGTTCTTTAACGTCCCTTGCCGAAATTAACCCAAAAACAACCTAGCATGCTCTCGAGGTTTACGGTCAAGTCGCCCGAAAGTCATCTCGCCCGAAGTCATGTCGCCCGAAATCCTATATCATGTCGCCCGAACTTTTATCGAATGTTTTAACTTGAAGAACAGTAACATCTTAAGTAAATGGCAAGGAAAAAACTCGTAAAATGTTGACTCGTGAAACTCAGTTTGTTCGTTTCGCTGTCGTTTGATATCACAGAGATAGGCCTAAAAATAAAACACGAGAACGAAAAAAAAAAATAGTAATATCAGTTATAGTATGGTTCTCATTGTTGTTGTTTTATATGTGGAAGCATTCTGTTTCTAGCGAAGGTTCACATCACTACGATTGGAACATTGGAAAACACCGCCATCTTGAATACAGCACGTGCTCAAGAATCATCACATGATTGCCAAGCAAGATTGTGACGTTGGGGTAGATTCAAATTAAGAGAACTTGATGTATTTTTCTGATATGTGTCAAAAATACTGATAATGGAAAGTGTTCCGCTTATAATTACAAGAACCTGTGCTATAGAAGGATCATTTTAGTTCATAGCAACGAACAACGCTGAAATGAACAGCGATATGTGAGTCTTTCTTTAACTTCTTACTTGTATAGCGGGTTAGCGGACGAAAACATTTTACAAGTCAGAATGAGGTGGCTGTTATTCATTTACTCTCTTTATATATGGTAAACCGGATCAAAATTTACATTCGACCGGCTGAGGAAACAAGGAACGACTGAACAAGTCGCGACAATTTATGCCGCGTCTGATCCTATGGGGATCGAATGATGCTAACACGCTTTGTTCGTTAACAACAGACAACAAAAAATCGCTGTAAGAGTTTCAGATTGTTTTTTATACTATAAATCAAACTAAGAGAACTTGATGTATTTTTCTGATATGTGTGAAAAATTCTGATAACTGAAAGTGTTCCGCTTATAATTACTAGAATCTGTGCTGTAAAATGATCAGTTTGGTTCATATAGCAACGAACAACGCTGAAATGAACAGTGATATATGCGTCTTTCTTTAACTTCTTATTTGTATAGGTTAGCGGACGAAAACAGTTTACGAGTCAACATTTTATGAGGTTATTCCTTGCAATTTACTTAAGATATTAGTGTTCTTTACTGAAAAGTTTACTGACAGAGTTCCGCTTATAATACAGGCTTTGCACAGCAGCCATGTTGGATGGCAGGAACAATAGAGTATTTTACCCATGGGAAAAAAAATTCTTTCTTATGCAAAATAATTTCATTGTTCCTGCATCCAACATGGCTGCTGTGCAAAACCTCTATGACTAGAACCTGTATTGTTGAATGAGCAGTTTAGCTCAGAGCAACGAACAACGCTGAAATGAACAGCGGTATCGAGTCTCTCGTAGGTTAGCGAACCAAAACAGTTTACGAGTCAACATTTTACGAGTTTATCCCTTACGATTTACTTAAGATGTTACTTTTCTTCAAGTTTAAACACTCGATTATAAGTTCGGGCGACAAGACTCAAAATATCGGGCAACATGACTATGAATAAAGGCTGATAGTTTCGAAAGAAACTGTTTGGGGCTGCGTCGGTGGGGGTAACGAAATAATTTGGATATATCAACAAAATTGAATTGGTAAATTGGCCACCGTAACGATTACAAAAGCTGACGTTTCGAACGTTAGCCCTTCGTCGGAGCGAATGGGCTAACGCTCGAAACGTCAGCTTTTGTAATCGTTACGGTGGCCAATTTACCATTTCAACTTTGTTGATATATCCAAAACATGACTATGAGTTTCAGGCAACATGACTCTGGTTCCGGGCAACATGACTTCGGGCGACTTGACCGGTTACCGCTCAGCCTCTCGAGTGCCACTGAGTAAGATACTAGTAAGCGAGTCTTCCTAATGCATGAACCAGCCTGCAGCCTAGTTTGCTTCTCAAACTTCCTTTACTTGCGATTAGAGAGTTTTTCTATTGATTGTCGTAAATTGTATAACTGAGTAAACACAACTTGACAGCCAATCATGGTAGAGGCAAACATTTAAGAAAAAAAGCCATTTAACTCCACAAAGCACCGGACAACGCAAATGGCAAGGTTTTGCACCTGATTGATTCAGATGATGGTACAAGGTTTCTAGGAAAACACACGGCGAAGTTAAGAAAAACGAATGCATGATTAATCAGTTTCAACACTCAGTTTAAATTTTCTCCAGCCAAGAGATAAGGTCCATCATTTCTTGTGTTATGTTTGTGAGCAACTTGGAAAATTGTCTGGGACTGGGACTGAGGGAAAGATTTCCACCGAAAGTGAAAGAGCGCTGGCCTTAAGTTTGAATGTTAGGGAAATGGGAGGTGGTGTATTAGCTGAATTCCTAAGTTAGTGACCTACTTTGTCGACAGAGAAAATGCGACCTTCATTTGTAACTAAGACAGAAAACCGCCAGGATATGGAATTAAGCCAATGAACCTCAGATGGTAAAGTGGGTACCAGCTGAACTAAAGAGAACTTTAGCCATGCCTACATTCACATACTCGAATCTGAAGTGACAAGCATCTTACATACAGCTTGGAAAAGCATTGTCGAAGCTTAATGCCAAAATGATATGAAATTTAGAAGTGATGAGCGAGGAAAGGTAATTTACGCTGGAGTTTTGAATGTACATGTGAAATCAGACCACACCTTAGGATCGCCAATGTCCCTATCATATCGCCAACCGGCTTCATCTGAAAGTGAGGGAAAGAAAAACAGGATCAAGGCGTGTGCACATTCTTGATTTTGCCTGACCCATACTGAGATAATTGTCGGTTGATTGAGATTATTCAAAGAGAAAATCGTTCACACAAAGCAAGTCTCAAGGAATAAAAAACAGAATCTTAGTTAAAGGCCAAAATTTCAGGATTTCATCACTGAGTAGCAAAAAAGATCTTGCACACTATGCAGCTGTGCGCGAGTTTTTACTACTCACACATAGTTTGTCGCAGTCGGTCATCTGGGTTTACAAGCGTCACTCTCAGTGGAAGAATGGAACGAAAGGGAAAATGGGATGTGAACTGGAACTGAATCCCATGATATTTTGCCCACTCCTGTAGGTCTTTGCTTCCATATTCTCTCTTAGCTTCACTGATCGTTTGCATTGGAACCTTCAAAGATACATGTATATGGTAAGAGAAAGAGGAAATAAATAACATTGTGGTAGAGTTTGATAAAAATGAGTGGTCCAAATAGTTAACCCTGTATGGGACACCCGAGTCTAAAGTAGACGTCCCTCCTTTAAAAGGAAGAGACTTCTTAAGTACACAAATCAATCGAATTCTCTCACCACTGGTGTTCCTATCATCTTAAACAAAGCTCCAACTGAAATTGGCACCCATTCAACCTCAACTGATACTGGATGAACTTCTGCCACCAACTTGGCGATCTTGATTAAAAAGAAATATTCATTTTCTTACTTTGACTGCTGCTGTGTGCAATGCTAATAATAATATTTATTCTCTGATTCAATAACATTGCTTAATGCAAATAAAGATTGCAGGTATAATTTATTCCAATGGCACTGCAAGATTGAATCCAAGATGGACCCTGGCTAACAAATGTCTGAAGCATGGGAGTGTAGTTTCTTAAACCCCCTGGTTTGCAGTTATGATTAGTAACCAAACTCTCCTTGTGATTCTCCAGCCAGACACTGTCCAGCAAAAAAGCCATGAGAAGTACAATTATATCAAGTTGAACTAGGAGATACTTTTCTTCACCTAACACCAACTCTTCAGCTCTGTCTAACAACCAAACATATCATAAAAAATTGGGAAGTATTACTGATTCAGAAGTAACTTTCAGATCTAATGTTTAACCCTTTACACCTTAATATTAGAATTGATATTCTCCATACTGTTCTCTCTACATATCCTATGGTTCTGCCAAGGAGAATTTGATTGACAATCAGGAGCTTTTGCAATTGGTGATCATTTCCTTTATTCTCGTGCCCGTTATATTTGATCTGAGGGTGATATTGTAAGGAGAAGTTAGAAGCCTGTCACTCACAGGAGATACAAGGTTAAGGGGCTAACGGTTGCATACTTGTCACATGTGAGGGCAGTCTGCATTTTTATATGCATCTGCTTTGACTTTTTCTTTCACTCCTCTTTCTACTTGTTATACAGCAATAACATTACCTGTGTTGAACCGATATAGCTCCAAGGACTGGAGAAATCGTGGTAGATTGTCAGTTTAGCTTTTCTGGGTTCAGTAGGGTTTGGGTGAAACCTTGGTGGGGCAGCTGATTTATTTCCCAAAGCTCTCTCTACAAAGTGTAAATGATCCACTCCAAAGAAGAGTTCATTGTTAACCCAAAAACTGGAGAAAGAAGCAACCGTGGAGTGAAATATATTTTGATAAATTTCCATTATCATTTCTTAAATGATGGTAAACAAGCTTAAACCTTCAACTTGCAGACTGAAGTAATTAAGTTGCAACTTCTCATTGCAATTAACATATGTTATGTTGCAAATAGTTTATGAGAACAGACAAGCTCATCAGCTTAGTGTAATCTTCAGTTGATATAGGACCAAATTCTCTATATAGTCTAATTCTCTATATAGTCTAATTTAGAAAGAAATGTATGGCAGTCAGTTGGGAGAATTACTGATTGGATCTCTTGGAAGTTAAAGGGCTAAGTGTAATTATTAAAAACTAGATCATTGGATAATGCAATTCAAGACTTTATATTGGCTTAGCCATTATGGTATATCAGCCAATATACCATAATCTACAAATATGGTAAGCGTACGTGTCAGCTTAAAATTAAAAGGGAGCTAAAAATTTAATAAAATTTAATAATTTAATTCGACATTTTTAATAAAAACAATTATTCCACTCGCGCTTGTTGGATATGAGATGATTATAGCCAACTCAGCGCTACGTGCCTTGTTGGCTATCTATCATCTCATATCCAACGCACGCTCATGGAATAATTGTTAATTATTAGCGACCAAAAAAGGATAGATATGGTTCATCATCGAAAACATTTAGCCTACAGCAATTGCTCCCGGTTATTCCCTACAACTTTTATTGTTTACTACTGAGTCATTTCAGCCATTATAAATCAGTTGCTCCCTGTTTGATGAAGGGGCTAAAACAGGAAAACTTGGAGAAAATCTTCAGGAGCAGGACTTGGAAACAACTATAAACTCAACCCACATGTAATGAAACAGTCCAGGAAACCATCATGGAACATTGCATTGGGAAGCCAGTGCTCTCACCAAATTTATCACCTTCATCAGTGATTATACTGGCTGACATATTACCCTTTAAAATATCACACTTTCAAACCATATTCTACTCTGTTTAATTATTAGATGGTAGCTTTTCAATTAAAGAATAATACTTTTAATATTTCTTCAAACCTGGGCACACCAAAGGAACCTCTCTCCAAAGCCTCTTGGGTATTCTGCAGAAGCTTCTCTTTCCCAATCCCTCCAATCATTTCATCAATGTCAACTTGCCAGCCAACTGATGAAGCACTTTCTTGTAAGACACTACTTTCTCGTACATCTAAAATACATTAAAAAGTTGTATAGTAACTGGCAAAAAGTATGTAAAATTCAAGAGATTTTCTAGTATTTATTTAACCATTGAACACCTCAATGTCAAATAAAGGCTGAGAAGCCCTTTTCTCAAAACACTTTTGGAAAATGAGATAATACACCAACCTTTTCACTCCCAAGATCTTGGTAGTAATTCTCTTACAATGTCTGCCATATAATTCTTATACTCCAAGTTATTAAGAGAATTTGGTATTGAATCAACTGATAATCCCCTATTTAATGTTTTCTTTATTCTCATCACTTGTCTGCTTGATATTGTATTGATATTGTAAGGAGAAATTCTGTCCCAGCCACTCATGGGAATTAAAGGATTGACTGAATTCTTACCCTTCCACTCTCGGGAGATACCAAATGGGAATTTTTCTATGCAGTGTAGATACAATTTGAATCCAAGAGGTGACAAGAGGAAAAAATTAATGTAATCAACAGAAATTGTCTGATCATGCACCAAATTCTCAAAGGTTAAATGTTAAGAAATATAGCACAGGCTGTGTGGAGAGTCGTTACTTAGTAAAAGGGTGAACTTAGCCAACCCACCTTTGTTTTGGACCCAATATGCAGCAAAAAGCTTATGTGTTAATGGAACACACACATCTTGATTTACATGGGCTGCCGCAGCTAAGAGACGCATTGGATTCAGTGTCTTTATTGGATGCTCTGATGGAGCTGTCCCTTCAATACCATAGTGAAGTCTGGATCTTTTTAAATCTAAAAATAAGTACCAGTAAAATATTCCTTTAGAAGAGTTCTTGTGATAAACTGAATTACACTAACTAATTAAAGATTTTTATTGGTTCGTACTTATAATCTATTGGAGGAAAAGTCCACAGATGTCATCAACGTGAACAACATTTTGCTCTATAATTTATCATATGACATAATGAATATAGTATGCATGGTCTGATTGGTCAATTCAGTTTCCAAGTGTGTGCCTTATCAGGTGATATTGAACTCTAAGAGCTTACAAATCACTTGCATTCTGCTCGTGATTCAAATGCTTTCCTCATGTTCCCCCAATATCCCACATGGCTTTACCATATTATAGAGTCCAGAAAAATGCATTCAATTGCTTATACAAAACAAGTAGATTCTTTGCTGCAAAGGGTCTGGAGAGAAATAGATCTCAGAGGACAACAAAATGTAGTGTGCCACTTTTTTGTCATTACCACATTTTGATATCATCCTTATCTATTACTGAAAAGAAGTGTGAACACATGTAATCTATTTGTTCAACTTTTCATGAAAAGTGTTTCTTCATCACATCTACACTGTAATTCCAGTTGTGGAAAAAACTCAAAGAAAAAAAAAAAGATCCTCAAAGGTGAATGGCTAATAAAGATATTGCAGGAAAAATGTCCCAAAGAAAGTCAGGTCTTGGCTGAAGTCATTTTAAGAAACTAGTATTACTTTTGATAAATGATCTTTCTTTAAGAAAGCTTGGTAAAGGTAAGGCAGTCCACTCATCAATAACTTAATTGTGGCAGACAAAATTTAAGTGGCAGCAATGATAAGATTGTGGATTTAAATAAGCATATTCTGCACACAAACTTAGAGCTCCAATTTCAGACTAAATTATGAATTGTTTAAATTGCAACTACTTGAGTCTACTACACTACAGGTAGCGTCACGTTCAGTGTCACATAAAAAAATAACAATAAACACTCCCACTGAAAAATGTATCACCAGTTCAAGTCCTGCTATCATCAGGGTTCTTTTTTTTTTTTTTTTTTTTTTTCAGGGTTGCTATCATCAGGGTTCTTTTTTTTTTTTTTTTTTTTAAGGGTTGCTATTATCAGGGTTCTTTTTTTTTTTTTTTTTTTTTCAGGGTTGCTATCATCAAGGTTGCTATACTGGAAAATGAAGGGGTGCCAGAGTAAAGTAATTTGACGAACTGCATTTAAAATATGGCTGTCCAAGTTATACACATCCCTACTTGTGAACAGCATTTATCTCATGGCAATCCCTTGTACTAGCTGCTTCTCTGTCGTGTAAATTGCTAAATGGTTTGCCTTCTTCCAAATTAGGATTTTTAGCAATTTTTCTCTACTTATTCAGATATTTATACAGTGCCTCAATAAGTATGAGGGCAATAACTACATTATTGTTGGGACTGTCAATACATAAGCTTAAAACAGAACACTTCACGACCACAAGCTGTTTAATACATTCTGAGAATAATTATACTACTACCTGCACATGTGCAAACTTCCTGTATTTTATGGGGTGGTAAACAACATCATGTAGGAAAGACAAGATGTACAGTGGTAACATCTTTGTGTTAGTAACACAGGATATTGTTCCCACCAATCACGTAGCTCCATTTTCTGCCTTTAAAAGCACACACAACCACAATTCCTCTATTCGCTCTGACGAAGGGCTAACGCTCGAAACGTCAGCTTCTATAATCATAACGGTGGCCAATTTACCATTTCAACTTTGTTGATATATTCAAATTAACACAGGATATGACAATTACCACTTGAACAAAATTAAATTATGTTAATTTACTTGATAATTGACTGTTTCACTTTCCCACCATTGCAGTGCAATTTGTAGTAATATAACAGTTAGGGAACCATAATATTCACGTGAAAATTAGAAATTTTATTACCATCTCCTAATATCTTAATTTTAGCTGCACTCATAGCATCATAAGCAGATCCAGCTGCACCTTGGGGTGCCTGTGTTCCCTTATACAGGCCACCTAAAAAAAAGGCAATTATTAAAAACTGGATGATTGGATAGTGCAATTCAAGAATTTTTATTGGCTTGGCCATTATGGTATATGAGCCAATATACCATAATCTACAAATATGGTAAGCGTATGCGTAAGCTTAAAATCAAAAGGGAGCTAAAAAATCTGGTTTCTTCTTACAAAATAGTAATTTCTTGGGGGCATTTTTAATAAAACAATTATTCCACTCGCACTTGTTAAAATTATGAGATGATTATAGCCAACTTGGCGCTACGCGCCTCGTTGGCTATCTATCATCTCATATCCAACGCATGCTCATGGAATAATTGTGAAATAGTCAAAGAAGCAGTTTTAGAGAAAGTTTACTTAAATTACAGCTGTACTATAGGTATCTATAGGTCATCTTTGAGGGGAGCTCAAAGGTTAAGCTTAGCTTTAGTGGTAATTACTACTAAAGATTGTTAAACCTAATGCAATAAGCCTGTTAGGAGGGGATCGAGAATATTCATCTTTAATTTGGAGGTGCAGGAATGGGGTGAGTAGCTGTCCAACTCTGCAGCCAAGTAGGTGGTCTAAATTAGTTTAAACTTTCCATCCACATTTAGATAGGAGAACTTAAATAGGAGAACTGAGTCTAGTTATCACCGTGGTCGATTAAATAACGAAAATAAGGTAAATCACTAATTTTAGCAAAGCTACTAACAACAAACGGAACAACTGACAGGTAGTCTCTATCAATTTTAAATGATCATGCTTTGATCTTCAGGGGTAATTTGATCGGTATTGATATATATACAAAGTATTTCAGCCGGGTGAGCAGTAGTTAAAAATAAAAGTCTGAAGACTCGGCCAACATAAATAATAATAAATATAAGCAAAGTTAATCTAAACCATTTTAAAGCCAATCAAGGGGATTGCAAAAGACACGTATTACCTAGCAGAACAGGTTTCCACAGAATTTTAGCTCCGTTTCGACTGGCAACACCTTCTATGAGTCTGCTCGCCATGTAGGCGAATGGGCAAACAACATCGTAATAAAACACTACTTCTTTCATGGCGAGATTTACTTCTCAGAGCGCCCTAAATCTTTTACTTTATTCGTGTGAGCCTCCTTTGCATTCAATCAGCGGTTTCTCAAATCTCAACTGTTACTTTGTCACGCAAATCCACTAAAATTGCACTTTTTTCGGTACGATGCTTGAAATTGATTTCAGATTTTCCCCCTTCATTCTTGCTTTGTGCAGTACGGTGGATCATTCTAGTAGGTTTGTATCTGTTCAACACATCTGCTGTCGGAAATTCAGAAGAGTGGACCATTGTCGAAATGCCATGACCTTAGACCAGAAACCTCCCGCGTAATTGATATGCAAGTCCTTCAAAGCTTCGTGGGATGCAACTTTTAGCTCTACCGCGACCTCCCGGAGCACGACCGTAAAATAAACACCGACGGATACAAATAAAAAATCACACCTGGCAAAAATGTTTTCACAGCTAGGACAGTAGAGCTCGCCTAAAATTGGGTCAAACGTTTTTCATTCATTTGCGTGGGAGCCCGCGTGGGTGGAAAATTAGGATCGGAATGAGGTGTAGCTGAACATTTACAGTTACAGTTCTTGATGTACTTCCTGAGGAAATCGCAGATACCCATATATGATCGTGAATTGAGCCAGAACCAGCTACGCGACTTGGAACATCTGAGCAGAAACCTTACACAATCTCACACAATCCTAAATGTTGCGCGATGACCATTGATAAAGAAGACATTCCCCGATGGCTGAGTCTACTAATCGTGTCTTGCGTAAGTTCATCAGTTTTCCTCTCACTGGTCATTAACTCTAATCCATATCTCACGAGTGCAACTGGTTACGCCGATGGAGGTGACATGTATTCACATCAGATAGAAGCTCTTTACCTAAAGGAGCTTCTGCAAAGTGGTGCAACAGATTTTTGGTTCGACGAAGTCACGTTAGGTTACCCGTATTTCCTCGCGTATCAACCATTTCCGAGTTTATTTACGTCTATTCTGATGATCCTCTTGGAATCGTAAGTACCAATAACTCTTTATCTTAATGCTACGAGTCAGTAAACGAGGGAAATCCTAGCCAAGGGTGTGTTTGGACCCTATATGATAAAGAGGCCGGGTTTCGAAAACCTGCTAAATGCAAAGATGGGACCGACGGGTTGCAGTGTCTGTCGGGGGCAACCCATTTATATATAAACTATTGATATAAATTAAATAGAGTCAATGAAAAACATTGGAAGGTTACTGAAATTTGTGCACGTCAGGTCTAAAAAATCTTTAAAAAAATCATACAACTAAGAAATCTGGTAAGTTTAATTTGAAAACTATAGCTCCACGCGCGACACGTGAAAGGATCTGGTGACAACTTGGACACGTGCATGATTTAGAAATTATGTAACCGGAACGAAGCGGTTATGTAACACTCTGTCAACAGTGTAATTGTCGAAAAATCTTGAAATCTTGTAATACGATCGTAGTTATTGTGAAATGTTGAAGCGACAGTGTAAAAGAAAAGGAGCGAACAACGAATGTAAGCGAACGTGTGTTAAGATTGGGAGCGAACAGAAGGCAATAAAGAACGTTATACGGTCCTCAGATTGTGAGTGGAAATAATTTGAACGCTCACTTCTTCTGCCTGTGTCTAAAAATAATGTGAAGAATTTACACCAAGGGTTATCAGAGTTAATAGAGGGAACTTTTGTTCCCTCTATTAACTCTGGTGTTATGCAGGAGTGACTTTTCTTTATAAGCTATTTCTTCAAAACGCACGAACAAGATTTTAATTGGAAAGTGAGCCGTTTGTTTAATACAGGAGATGGAATGGAACAGTCCCCAAATTCATCCTATCCAATCCCATTATATCACATCTTTTTTCTTTTTCTTTTTTATTCTTTGACAGGGGGTCAGTCAGGTTTTGTGCCATTTCTAAGAAAATGATTCGTTAAAAGATAAACGTTATACAGACTGCTTTCATAAGATGAATGATTGCTTCCTGTTTTCCTTAATATGCTCATTGGGGAAATGTCAGATATTACTTGACACCTTGAGATGATCACTTGCTAATATAATCCTTGATACAATGAATATATGAAGTTCATGTATTTTGAACTGCGGTATTAAATACGTATGATGCACGATCCTTCGCAGTAGATAGCGCTATTTATGCAATAGCGAAAATCAGACCTGAAAAAAATCAGGCCTGTGAGGGATTCGAACCACTGACCTCTGCGATACTACTGCAGCGCTCTACCATTTGAGCTAACAAGGCAACTGGGAGCAGGCCGTTAAGTTGATTCGTAATAAACCCGTGCATCATGCGTATAATCCTTGATGTTAAGCCTTCTAGTGGATTCGATGTGATGAAGCACAGGCAGCCCAAGCTCACTACTAGAAAAGCGGACGTGACTTTTACAGTGTTGCGCAACGTTTTATATTTATAAAGGTTTGTATGGGATGTTATCGGTTTGCCTTAAAAGAGAGAAGAAATGTCTTGTTTTGAAATAAAATGGGCTTACCTTATTGCCTTGTTGTTTTCTTTGTTGATTCGGAGCGTCTCAGGCCATTTTGAAGCGTTTTCGGCGAGTTAGCGCTATGTTGGTGTTCAACTGCTGAGACGCTCGGAATCAACAAAGAAAACAACAAGGCAATAAGATAAGCCCATTTTATTTCAAAACAAGACATTTTTTTCTCTCTTTTAAGGCAAACCGATAACATCCCATACAAACCTTTATAAATATAAAACGTTGCCCAACACGGTGAGAGTCACGTCCGCTTTTCTAGTAGTGAGCTTGGACTGCCTGTGGATGAAGTAGTCTTTTTCTGTATCGCTGTGATCAAAAACATGTCTGGGGTGTTCTTATTTCGATCAATCTGTGCAGGAAATGCACAACTTCCCGAATACGACTGTTTAAATATTTGATGACTGAATGTCCTTGGAATTTGTTTAACAATTTTTTTAAGATCAGTCAGTACCCACGGGACTTGTAAAACCGGCACACACCCTAGATGTTTTAGCGTCCACACACTACCCGCCGAGACTAACTCTGCTATTTGTGGGTAGTGCGTCATTTTGCCAAGTGTCATGTCATGTCTGATTACTTTAAAATACAAAAATACAAATACAAATAAAGGTGTCTTCCCGCAGAAAAAAATTTTTTTTCCTATTTTTCTATTAGTCTCACTAGGCAAAATTTCGGAATGTTGACACAGAAGTTGAAAATCTAAATTACTTCCGTTTTTTGATCTATAATGTAAAAAACATCTTGTAGATTCGATGCAGTTGTGCTTTTGTAAGTGCTTTGGTCACATGCCTGACTCTTGGGTGGTTTTTCCTTTTCCGTTTTTCTTTGGTAAGTGATCTGGGTAGGTCAGGAAACACGTAATTTTCCCAAATAATCTGGAAGAGTAAGAACATCTTGTGTATTCAATGTGGTTCTGCTTTTGCAGCTGTTTTGGTCACAAGCCTGTCTCATGTGTTTTCTTTTTTTTTTTTATTTCGGCCACTGATCCAAGCAGGAAGCACACACATTGTAATTCCCAAATTAATTGGGCCGTTGAAATGTTCGATCTTGAAGTTCTTTTTAATGAGAATTTTTCCTTGATTAATTAGCATATATACATGCTCCATAAAATTGGCACTACATATTAAAAAAAGATAACATTTGCCAGAGGTTTTTCCCATGTATCTTTGGGGTACGAGACCCCCCGTGAGAGAGAGAGAGAGAGAGAGAGAGAGAGAGAGAGAGAGAGAGAGAGAGAGAGAGAGAGACACAGTATACTTGTGCGTGGGAAATTAACGTCTCCTACCCCTAACCCTGCAGGAGACGGGACCTCCATTTCTTCGTCCCTATCCGAGAAGACTAGAGTATCTAACCATTTCTTGATGTTACAGAAAGGAAGCATATTCTTCTCAGTTATTTTAAGACCTTGAGTGTTGGTCCGACCGGGGCTCGAACCCTCGACCTCCCGCACAATAGTCCAGCGCTCTATCCAAGGTAGCTTCTTAAGAGTCCGATGCTCATCTCGCCAAGATCATAAGCCTTGAGTTTGGCAAGCAAGAGGGCATGAGGGATACTTTCGAAAGCCTTTGATAAGTCTATAGAAACGACTGTCACAGTTTCTTTACTATCGCAACTTTTCCTCCAGTCTTCTATCAGTCTTAATAAAGAGGTTTCACAGCTGTAATTTGGTCTATAGGCAAAGATAAAATCGGATAATATATCTTGATAAAAAGGCTTAAGTTGTTTTGCTAGGATTCGTTCAAAAATGTTATTGAGGCCCAAAAGAACAGGTACGGGTCTATAGTTCTTTTTACAAAATTCCTCGTCCTTCTTAAATAAAGGGGTCACTTGCCCCATTTTCCAGCGTGAAGGATAGCGAACTAGATTCATTGAACAGTTAAATAATTTTTCAAGAGGCTCTAATACCACGGATGCAGAATCCTTAAGTAATCGTGAAGGTATAAGGTCATGGTCGCAGGATTTACGCGTATTCATTTCTGACAAAAACTTCTTCATTTGCTTTGAGTTAGTAAGTTCAAAATCGAAATTTGTCGTCATGTTTGAAGAATGGTTAATTAGTATGGCCTGAATGCTTGGATGAGTGCTGTAATCAGTTCCAAATTCCTCCTCGTTTATCTCTCCTGCTGCATCAACAGCTCGAACCACTTTATCTCGTGAACTGTTCGGACTTTGGGAAAAATATTTGGCAGGCTTTTAACTTGGACTTATGCCAGTATGTATACAAAACAGTATGAAATTCTGGAGGGAGCCATGTAGACTCAAATTTTGATATTGCTTGCATCTCACAAGGACACGTTCTTAAGATAAAATGCAAGAGAGTCTATAAAAATAAGTTGCTGACAGAGATTAAATATCTTTAAGTAAACTTTTCAAGTGCTCCGCGCCCGAACAAAACTGGCTTAACAAGTTACGCACTTACACGTTTGTAAAACACTTGGAACTTTTTTCTTAGTATTTAAGTGACATTTGGTTTACCAAATAGGTTACACGCCACAGTCTACACTATTGAGTTATGATCATAACAACGAAAGAACTATAAGATAAGAGTCGCTTGAGGCGATAGCCGAGAGTGACTTAGATTCTTGAGTACTTTGCAAATATCCCAGGTGCATCCATAACTCGATAGCGTAGATTTTAACACCGGTTTTTCCTGAGAACGAAGCTTTTTCAGTTTAACGTGTGTGGTTCTTACGCAATCCTTGACACAAAATTTAAAGGAATGGACAATTGGAATGATATGGGACGAATCGTGGAGTTCCAATATTTCAGTATCACAGAGGATCTATATTTTATAGGTAGCTATTCACTTTCGCAAGGAAATCGAAGTAAAATACAAAAACTCGCGAATTAACAGCATTTTCATTTTTCGACCTTGAACGTTTGCACCATGTTGCGATACATCAGTGCGCCTGCTAAGACTGAAGGCAATCGTCAGCGGTCACCCTTGCGCAAATAGTGGACGCTAAATTGACTAATGGGGGTGCTTTAATTGAGCTGTGTTAGTAAGTAGTTAATCCTCATTTCAATGATAAAACATAAAACTTTAGGCAGTGAAGATTACACCCTTATCCTGGAAATACTTTTTGTTTGTTTGCTTTTGTTTTTGGGTTTTTGTGTTTTTTCGTTATTTGGAAGCGGATGACTTTTCATTTGCATACCCATATCTCTTAATGTTGGTGGTAAACTCATGTCATTGAGTAGAAAACAATTAGGTATCCTACAAGAACAAATGTAGTTGAACTATGCCCGGTTGAATGATAATACCGTTTTTCAGTACTGAAATCAGATTAAAGAGTCATTGTGTAGTGTAAGGTTATCTCGCAGCTTGAACCGAGCACAAGGAAATCTAAAACTAAGCGATCCATCTCTACCACTTATTCATTGCTAAGTAAGAAACTGCAAAAGTCAGTGTAAAGTAGGGTAGCTTACATCCCGTCAGTTTCGCAAATGTTTGATTCCTCTTTTAACATTTCTTTTGCAACCACGTTCTTTGGAATGGACGATGCCGCATGTTCTAGTCAATACCTGTTCTACATGTCCAATGCGTCCTCTGATTATTAAAATGAAATGAGGCCTAGATAAAGCTATTAACAGACTCACCCTTAGGTTAGTGACATGGTTAGCAATGGCGACAGAAAGTCACCGAAAATGGGGAAGGTTGGCGGATCCACGTGGTAGTGTGTATTAGATGGGATAAAAATAAAAAGGTTTCCGAAACTATATAAGCTGGAAACTATACAATCATACTACATTGAGGTCGCTTAAAATCACGATGTTTTTCTACCATTTAAGGATCGCCCATCTATTCCTGTTGAAATCAGCGAGTTTCATTTGCTTCTAGCCAGCTTGAGATTGCCCTTTCTGTTATAGCGCGATGTCCTAAGCGGCCGGGAAAGAAGGAACAGAATTTAAGGGACGGTATAGATGAGGACCGTGAGAGGAATATAATACATCAATCTTGATTGAATACATAATCTTCATGAAAGAAATAACAATTTCTACATTTCTTAAGGTTCGCGCGTTCAAAAGTATTGGTGACAATTAATTTTGACACCTACTATCGGCTTAATAAAGCGTATATACTCGTATGGTTTAACTGTGGGTTGAAGATTCTTCCGAATTTATGGATGAAATTTATATTTGTTTGACAACACTCGAGGACGCCACGCGCGTGGAAGCTGATTTTGTTGTCGCGCCGCCGACGCAAGGAAATTCGTCTCAGCAAGGCCAGCAAGCCGATGAGCCAAGACATGGAGGTGGTGGCGGCTCAAAGGTAAGACTACCGAAATTACATCTACCGTCTTTCGATGGGAATTGCAAAGATTGGTCAGCGTTTTGGGACAGCTTCGATTCAGCAATTAATTCAAATCAGTTGCTCACTCCTGTTGAAAAGTTCTCTTATCTACGAGCGTCGCTTGGAGGATCTGCGGCGGCCACTATCAATGGTTTGAGTTTGTCAAGTGCGAATTATGAAGCAGCTGTGGCACTGTTAAAGGAAAGTGTTACGAGGATCGAATTATCTTCACTGAATCTGTCACGCAATCCCAGACTTTTCTAGAATTATCTATAATCTGTAATATTCCAGAAACTTCTTTCATGTGACTCAGCAGTTTCCAAAAATAGTACAACTTGTAATACGCTATAAATAGTAATAGAACATTCTAGATAACTAGAGTAATTGTATAAAAGCTGGCTTGTGAGAAGTACAAAAGAGATTTGTCCGAGGGCTTACTCTCGTGGCTTGCTGACTGAACTTGTGGAAGCTATGATATGACGAGGCTATGACCTTTTGACCTTGCGATATCCGGAGAGAAGAAAGAGATGAATAAGACGATAGTCGAGAGAGGAAGAAGATAGAGAATACCGAGTTTACTATGGAGTCCTCCGGAAGAGTTTGTATGCAAGGAAAGAATGCGATAAATCAAGAAAGCCAAGCGCTGGGGTCTTCAGTCGGCGGATGTTCGATTTGGAAGTTGATCAAGACGACGAACACTTACACGGCATGAAGGATTGTAAGCCTGCTTTATGAACTGCTTAACTTAATCTTTAACCTAAGTAAATTAGACAATGTAAAACTAATTAAATGGTTAAAATGGATAACTGCTTGTTGTTACATTTTTGTTGCGTGCGATATATCGTACTCGGGAGTCTATTTTCATATATGCTTTGTTAGCGGACATTTGTTGGTCATTCGTGCACGTAACAAAATGTATGGAGATCCACAGAAAATTATTGATGCTCACATGGATGCACTTGTTAATCTCCCTGTTGTTGAAAGTGCGCGTGATTTAAAGGCCGTGAGGCATCTTTATGATGAAGTGGAAGCCAATGTACGAGCATTGAGTGCACTGGGCCGCGAGGCAGAAGAATATGGAGGTCTCTTGCTTCCCCTATGTTTCACAAAATACTAGAAGAAATCAGATTGAGCATTTGCAATAAAGTTTCTAAGGAAACTTGGAACCTTGAGACAGTTTTGAAGGAACTTAGCAAGAACTAGCAAACAGGGAACGTTGTGATTATTCAGGAGTCACACATTCTGGAGATACGTCCACAAAGGAAGATCAAAAACAGCCACCTGTTAAGAAGTTAGGTGGCAAGGGACCCCCTCTACCTCTGCACTGATGGCTGTATCAGACGGAAATCAGCAACCTGCATGTGTTTACTGTGGCCAGCGTCACCCATCTGTTCAGTGTACTATTGTCAGCAATGTTCAAAAGCGCAAGGAAATTTGAAAGAAGAGTGGTCGTTGTTTCATTTGTATCAGGAAAAATCACCTCAGTAGAAATTTCCGTTCACGATCCCGTTGCAGTAAGTGCTATGGACGACATCACTCCAGCATCTGTGATCCTACGGAGACACCTGTAAGCCCAGTCAGTATCGAAACTCAAAGGCGTGGAAGCACAGTTGATGACAAAAGAGTGAAATCGTCTGTGAATATGTGTGTGGGCACAAAGAATACTGTACTCTTGCAGACGGCAAAGGCAGTTAACTGCATACAATCCAGGAAATAGCCATCGCAAAATGACTATTGGAATTATACTGGACGGAGGGAGCCAGAGATCGTATGTCATAGAAAGAATTCGAGATGCCTTGAATTTACCCGTTTCATACTCAGAGTCACTAACAATCAAGCCCTTTGGCTCAAACACTGGAATTCACCAGCAGTGCAAAGTAGTTAACCTATGCATGGGAACACTGGGTAGTGACGATGTAACACTGTCTGCTATTTGCGTCTCTGTCATTAGTTCCCCGGTTCAAGGTCAATGTCCCAGAAAGGCAGTGAGTAATCACCCCCATCTTGCTGGCTTGACTTTAGCTGATGACTGTGAAGGAGAAGCAGACATTGACATACTGGTTGGTGCAGATCAATACTGGAACCTTGTCACAGGCAGACTCATCCGAGGGGATTCAGGCCCGACGGCCATCTACACCAAGCTGGGTTGGGTCTTATCTCGGCCAGTCCATTGTCAAGCGCCCTCAAGCACCACCGTTAATCTGACAAGCACACATGTGTTGAAATGTCAAGTCTCGAACCACTCAGATCCAGACCTGCTGGAGAGCAAGCTTGAGAGATTCCGGAGGCTTGAAAGTCTTTGCATAGTCCCTAATGAGAGCAGTGTTTATGATGACTTTCAGCAGCGCATATGCTTTGATGGCCAGACATATGAGGTCAATCTTCCCTGGAAAGAGCCTCACCCCATGCTACCCGATAACTACAGTCTCAACAGGAGTTGTCTGGTGTCTCTCCTATCCAGGCTTAGGAATGATCCTGGAGTGCTTAAAGAGTATCATGCAGTTTTTCAGGAACAATTGAATGCTGGTATAGTTGAAAGGGTCGAAGAAGGGGGTGCAGGGGAAGTAGGAGAAGTGCATTATCTAGCACATTATCCAGTGGTTCGTCAGGATAAACAAACAACCAAAGTGAGAGTAGTTTATGATGCTTCAGCGAAAAAGAATGGAGGCCCGTCAGTAAATGACTGTTTATATTCTGGTCCACCACTGTCAGAAACCATTGCAGATATTCTGGTCAGATTCAGGTGCCACGAGGCTGCACTCGTTGGAGACCTAGAAAAGGCCTTTCTAATGATTTCTGTAGCTGAAGATGAGCGTCACGCCCTCAGATTCCTGTGGTTTGATCACCCGTTTAGTGAAGAGCCCAAGATAATTGTACTCAGATTTGCTCGTGTAGCGTTTGGCCTCTCCTCCAGCCCATTCCTTCTGAGTGCTTCACTCAAGCATCACATCATGATAACGGAAAGTGAAGACCCAAAACTTGTGCAGAAACTTCTTCATTCTCTTTACGTAGATGACATTATTTCTGGAGACAGTGATGTCATGGGAGCTTACAAGTTGTACATTAAAGGCAAATCAAGACTAGCTGAAGGTGGATTTAATGCAAGAAAGTTTGTTTCCAACTCTAATAAATTAATGAGCCAGATCGAGGAGAATGAGAGATTATTAGAAAATAGTTGCCATGGAGGTCAATCCATTGGATCAAAGGAAAATTCTGAGACTGCGATGAAAGAAGATGAATCGTACGCAAAGAGTGCAACGCACAGTGGAAGTGCCCTACCAGCTACAGAGAAAGTCTCGGGTGTACATTGGAACACGGAGGAAAATCAATTTGTCCTGGATCTAAAAGAGGTCCTGGAAGATTCATCTTTGGACGATTTGAGCCCAACAAAACGTGATATAGCACGGATCACGTCGAAGATTTATGACCCCATGGGTTTCATTACCCCAGTGACTGTCAAAATGAAACTATTTTGCCAAAGTTTATGTAAGAGAAAGTTGGGGTGGAATAAAGTATTGGATGAAACGTCAAGAAAGATTTGGAGAAATTTACTGAAGAGCCTAAAGGAGGCAGAGCAAATCAAGGTGCCATGATGCTACTTCTTCGGTGTTGCAGGGTAGGTACAGTCGACACGTCTACAAGGTTTCTGTGATGCATCAGTCAGTGCTTATGCAGCTGTAGTGTACTTAATGATAGAAAGGGCAGATGAAACCTACCTCAAGTTTTTGACATCGAAGACAAGAGTTGCACCGCTTGTTGAGCAAACAATCCCACGCATTGAACTGCTCTCAGCACTGATTTTGGCCGACTTATTTCTCATATCTGACCTGTCTTGGAAGAGTTTATTCCAATTTCCCATGTAAGATGCTGGTCTGACTCAGAAGTAGCACTGTATTGGATTCGTGGAGAAGACCGTGAGTGGAAACAGTTTGGTCAGAACAGGGTAGATCAGAAGTCTTGTGCGACCAAATGCCTGGAGTCACTGCTCAAGTGAGGACAACCCAGCCGACATAGCATCGCGCGGAACATTACCGGCAATCTTGACCGAGAGCATATGGATTTCAGAGCCAGACTGGTTAAAGTCGTACGAAGGGGCAATGCATATCCGTGAAGAAACCGCCAAGGTCAAACGAGCTCCTGTTGAATCTCTGCAGGAAGCAAACAAGGAACATCGTGTGCTAACATCAAACCTACCTTGCTCGTCACTTCTTACAGGATCTTCTAGTCTGGCAATGAGTGCTGTTATGGATTGCAAGAGATTCAGCCGCCTACACAGATTGCTAATGATCACATCTCTTGTTTTGTGATTGACACGAAAACTGAAATCCAAGGGGCGGGAGCGCGGTCTTGTCCCAGTAGACATTACAGCAGATGATATCTTGAAGCGGAAGAACTTTGGATTAGAGATATTCAAATCGGGTTAACGTCAAGTGCCAAGTTAAAAAACTGGGAAGGAGAATTTGGAGTGTTCTCAGACCCAAGTGGAATCTTGAGATGTGGTGGAAGGCTTGGAAATGCAGATTTATCAGAATTACAGAAACACCCTGCCTTGTTAGAGTAATTGTCTTAGAAGTGGTGGACATAGGCACTTTGTCTTTAGGTTTTGAATTACGTTGGTTGACCATTTCCGCAACTGGTCAACTGTCAGAGATTTTCCCATGTATCTTTGGGGTACGAGACCCCCCGCGAGAGAGAGAGAGAGAGATGAAACGTACTTATGGCGGTTCGCCAAGTTTTCGTTGAGTTCTAATGTCGTTGTGTTCAAGATTTGTACGTTGTTTTCGCGTATGGCACTTAGCCTATAAAGAGTACCGGATTAAAGTTTTCACAAAATTTTTGATGCTCTACCTCTACTGGATGAATGATCACTTCTTATATTTATTTATTTATTTATTTATTTATTTATAAGATTTGCCGACAGGCAGGGACACCGCAACAGCTTATCAGAGAAATTTAAGATTCTCAATGTATCACTTGAAATTTGTTCATTTTGATTGGTGATGTTTCAGCTCCTCGGCAATCCATTGCAGTTTTACGGGTAATTTAAAATACCTCATTGTTGTAGTTAGTAAAAGCATGTCTTTACGAGTGTGTGTACATGTTTTGTTCTTTTGTTTGTTTCTTTCCTTACTTCTTTTTTTGCAAATGATCACGATCTGAGTGAAAACCACATCATTTCCCAAATTGATTGACTGATTGTCCTTGAAATTTGTTCAATAAGAATTTTTTTGGTTGTTAGATAGACCTGATTGGAGCCATTCCTGACAACTATTGTTTCTGGCATTTTTTTTATTGCCACAAGACAATAATGCACTTTTATGCTGATTTCAGGGTTTTGTAAATGTTGTAGATTTCCGCATACGGTATAAGATTATTTTCATCCAAACCATGATAAGAGCAAAGGCTGATAGTTTCGAAAGAAACTGTTTGGGGCTGCGTCGGCGGGAGTAACGAAATAATTTGGATATATCAACAAAGTTGAAGTGGTAAATTGGCCACCGTAACGAAAGGATTACAAAAGCTAACGTTTCGAGCGTTAGCCCTTTGTCGGAGCGAATAGAGGAATTGTGGGTTGTGTGTGCTTTTAAAGGTAGAGAATGGAGCTACGTTATTGGTTGGAACATGGCAACGAGAAAAACAAGAATAAATTAGTGGAATGAAAAGCGTTCGTTGATCCCTGTGGGATTTAGACTGCCGGTTTGAGAGATGAGCTTTTGTTCAAGATTTTTACGGCTTTCCGTGCTACCTAAGTGTAAGAAAAGACCGCAGATTGCCATATGTTGCTTAGAATAAGAGCAGTTTAATTCCTAGTAAATTATCACTACCAATTCTTCACTAGGTCAAGACTCTTAGGCAGTTTTTTTAACATGTCATCAACCATGACATGTTACCGAACCAGGGGCACAATAACTGTCAGTGATCAATTGAGATCTTAAAATGATTATCACATTTTGTATCAAATCTCTCCTGCACATCGGTAGCAAACTAGGTTCTGACAAATTTTTACCCAATACTTAATGAGAAGGAGACACTGATGAAATGAATTAAAAAGGATTTTTTTTTTATAGCGACATGCATGATTAAAAATAGAAGATAAGAATGAAAAAAGTCCAAACAGGTTTTTTTTCTTGGTCTGACCAAAGTGGAGACTGGATGCATAATTATTAATCCTTTTGAGAAAGAAAGTTATATGTTGCCCTGCCATCCATAATCCCACTGGTTTCTTAAAATGTATATGTGACATGATCATAAACAGTTGTTCACTTAACTAACTGCAACAAAATAGATTGAAACTATCAGCCTTTATTCAAAATAGATTAACTATTGGTAATAATGATAATAATAGAACGATGATGTCTCCAAAGGAAAAATTATCAAAGGTTACATGTATGTTTTAATTAAAGCCTTTTCAAAGCTTTTCGTAGAGTTGGTCATTTGTAAGAAGATTGGAACATTGTTATACCAGGAGTGGTATAATGCTCCCATTTTTAGTTGTTATTGGTTTTTTTTTTTTTTTTTTTCTGAGGAAAAATCTTCTGTGTTGCCAATAGGTAAATTAGACAAAAACATACGAATTCTCTTACAAAGAAAGGCTGGAGGGAACGGTAAGTAGTAAGTAAGTAAGTAAGTAAGTAAGACTTTATTTAACGAGGGTAACATGTGACAGTAATGAAACTGATAAACTAATGGCCCTCGAAAATTAAAATTCGGAAAAAAAAGGAATTGTAACAAACGTAACAATATTAGGAATAATTAAAATAAAATAATTAACCTATATACATCATAAAATATTTAAAAATATAAAAAAAAAAAAAAAAAAAAAAAATTACAGGAATAATTTGCTAAGAATTTGATTATCTAAAATTATTTTAAAAAGGGAACGCTTAAAACGTTTTACACTGGTACTTCGTTTGATGTCCACACTTAATTTGTTCCATTCTTTCGTGGCTCGCACAGCAAACGCTCGACCCCCTTCAGAACTTCTCTTAAAACGCGGGCACATTAAGTTTAAATTACAGAAACGGGTTTGTCTATTGTGAGTGTCAGAGTTTCTGATAAGAATATCATTGATATATTCCGGGGTATTTCCATTAAGCCTTTTGTAGGTTAGAGCGCATCGATTGACGTATGATTCAGCATAAAAAGGAACCCACTTTAAGGTGTTAAATAAGCCGACAGAAGGTGCTGTTCTTTCGGCATCAAGGATAATTCTAGCCGCACGTTTTTGAAGACGCATGACTTTCAAAAGATTTTCTTTACTGCAAGAAGTCCATATCGTGCTACCGTAAAGCATTACAGGTTTAATGATCGTAGAGTAGTATATGTCACGTTGATTGCGTTTCAGATAAGGACTTATGTGACGAAGGAGTCCAATACGTTTCGCCAACTTTTTGCATAACTCCTCAATTTGGCGATTAAATGAAAGATCCTGATCCAATGTTATCCCAAGTAGTTTGAAATCAGTAACATTAACATTAATTAATCCCAAGTAGTTTGAAATCAGTAACAGTAACATTAATTAATCAGTAACGGTAAGTGGTAACTTTTTATCGGCACTTCCCTGTTGAACTAATCCCACTTCCTTTCTGGTTAAAGGTTTATCCCTCCTCTGTTACTGTTCCGTTGGATGTTTCTTGTTCTTCTTTCCGTAATGCCTTGGACATGGCTGGTTGGCCTGCGCAAGCTGGGAATGACACGACTCGAAGTAACTCTGGTGTCCTTGTGCGTGTATTCCATTCATAGTTGGCGAAAGTTTGGACTGGAACTCAGTGCCTTTCAACATTATGGGCTCTTCACCCAGGCTTATGGGATGGCTATATTCCCACTGGCAGGTAATCTGAGCGTGTAAGATAGCAAAAGAATGCTGGGGCGGAGCTGAGAGTTTTCATAGGGGGGACGCGCGCGAAGGAGGGGGAAGGGGGTCACAGCTACGAATTTCCGCGAGCGTTACCTGAAGTGGCTTATACTGCTGCTCTTCCTTGCGTACCAACGGACTCGTATTCATCCGACGGGAAGGACCGGCCAACGCAGGTGGAGTCACTGCACTGGAAAGTAGTTAATTGATTAGTTGATACTTTGGATTTGCGCGTTTTTGCAAGCGCAAGGCGAAAGATATGTATGCTGTTAACGCAACGGAACGGAACGTTAGCGAATAGATTTCATGTTGCCGTGCGCTTATTTTTTTTTTTTAATAAGAGATCACAGATGACGTCAAAATGTAGAAAGAAGAATAAAAGTAGCACACGATGCGCAGCGGAGTGTATCACTGAAGTTCTTACCACATTTCTACGTCTTCTGTACTCTATCACTAAACTGACCCAAAGCTAGAGATCATCTCAAGCTCTGTCCTCCAATAGATTACAAGCTAGAACCAATCAAAAGTCCTGCGTAATTCATGATCAGCTTATGTAAATTTTAAAAGGCAACGAGCTCAATAAACTCACTTAAAATTCGTAAAATCTGCTTGCAGCTCATTCGAAGACGTGCAAAAACGGTTTAAATCTCTTGAGACGATCATTCATGTTTTTCTGTTCTTAATGACGTCTTTTTTTTTTGTCATTCTAGCTGGTTTTTTATATGAGCACGTTCTTTATGGCCTTACCTCAAGATCTGCAACAGTCCTACTTGTGGCGCTCAACTTCATTGCGCATTCATTCTTCGGCATCTATCTCGGCATAGTGACCGGCGTAACTTTGGTGGTAGATCTGTTTACCAATCCGCTGCCTTTCAAGAGGAAGCTGTGTTCCCCTTCAATTTTGCGCGCATGTTCTGTGCACTTTTTAACTGTTGCTTTGCTATCATGGTGGATTTTCCCCTTGCTGGCAAATTTCAAATATGTTGGAGGTCTGCCTTGGAAAAATGAGGATGGGAATGGCTACAAGGCTGAATTTATCTTTAAGAAGTTATTTTCCGGCGAATTGTTTGACTACGAAAGAAAGGTTCCGTTTATTACGACGGGAGTGTTAGCAGGGTTAGTTTTTATTTGCTTCGCATGGCAAAGAAACAACAGAAATACATTCTTCTACTGTGGAAAACGGCGTCTATTGTTCATTTGGTTAGGTATTCTGTTCTGTGTGACTTTCTCTCTACTTCTTGGAAGAACAACTTTTGGAGCGTTTTACAACTTACTACCATTTCATGAAGAAATCGAGACTATTCGCTATTTGAATGGCATACATTTTTGTGGACTTCTTTTGCTTGGGATCTCTTTTTCATGTATCCTTCGTTTCTTGTGCACCGCGTTGTGCAGGATTTCGAGAGGTTTCTTCAAAACCCGGGTCGTCCTGATTGCAATGATGTTGGTTATTTCACCGGCTTTCCTTAGCTCCCAACTTCAACAAATAAATTCCTTTTTGTCGCTGACCGAAATCCATGAAATGCCCGAGGGGCTGAATGAAATGAAAAGTTACCGAAGCAATGGACGAGTTTTGGCACAGAAAGTGCTGGGTGAGTAACTTTTAGCTCTTCAACTCCAAAGAATGATTAGAATCTATTTTCTTCCATCATTAACACTCATGAACCAAACATTAAAGTCATGAGAGTGAAAAAAATAGTCGCTGCCTCAAAAAGCTCTTGATTGTTGAGAAAATTTTTTGGTGATTTCCACAAGAAATTTAATGAGGGTGTGGACAGGAGACTTGGGGATTTGATCGTTTTAGCCTGTGCCTCCATGGTCCATGACTCTGTCTACTTGTGCTGTTCTCAGTTGAATACCGTGAGTAATCTGGGACTTTGTAACGCACTGCACTGCTGAGAAAGGGATGAGAGTAAATGTGTGAACTATTCCCACCCCAACCCCCACCTTCCTCCGCCAGCCACAGGTGCCCGTTGTAGAGACTTCATGGCCATTAAAATACTTTTTTTTTTCCTTTTTTCTGTTTACAGGTACCGGTGATCCTTTGAGTTTAGCTCTCTTACCGCACTACAGTAAAAAACCTGGTGGGTCCTCATGTTTTTACTAATCAGTTATCAAACCAGCAGAAAAGTTGAAGTTTGTTTGTTTTTTAAGTTTTGTTATTTTTAGTCGTTCAAAGTATGGATCGAAGCTTTGTCCCCTCTGCATTTTCGATTCCAGAGTTTTTCTTTTTCGCGCGTGATTGGACGTGGGTGGAAGAGCCCTTGCGGTCTTACATAACCATAAGACACAAGGCTCTGTAATCGGGAACATGTCCACTGATAATGTGAACTGCTGAAACATACACCGTTGAAGAAGAAATGGCGTGATAAGTGCTAACTGAACTTGTAAATGGTGTCTTTAAGTAATCCATTCACTTCCAGGGTTGATCAAAAATGAATTTCTCGTTAAAATTTCGCTACAGTTTTACAGCTGGAAGATAATGTGAGGAAAGAAAATATCAGCTCCGTGATGTAATTTAATAAAACGCCAAATTCCTGCCTGTCTTTACCAAGAATGGGTACTATTGAACTGTCTGACTATATATATAGGAAAACCTTGAAGTTCATAAGGATGAGAAGAAAAAACTGAGCGTCTTGTCTAGCAATATTCTAAGTCGTTTCGTGCTACAGAACTTAGACAAGCTTCGAACAGTGTCTGAGCTAAATTAAACTTGTAAAATTGACGGTAAATTGCAGAAAAGATACCTGAGAAAAGGCAGGTCTTGATGGTATTCCCGCCCCATGCCTCGAAGATACTAGCTGGACCCCATAGTGGCGCCCAAATTGTATGTGGCAGGCACAATTTCGAAAATCGTTGAAGAATAATTTCTTTACTAGCATTTTACCTACAGCTCGTAATCTTTTATTTTCGTCTCATCGAAACCTTATTTCAATTTTTAATGAAATGAATTTCATCAGATTCTTTTAAGGGAAAGAAAAACCCTTTAAATTTTGCCTCGCTTTCAAAGTGAGGCTTCGTAGCTCAGTTGGTAGCCGCGCCTCAACTAGTGTCTGGGAGGCACTGGTTCGACTCCATCGCAGCCTGGATTTCGTCAGGCTTCTTTTCTGCAATTGCTTAAACTACAGCCCACCTACAAGGAATATTTATTTATTTGTTTGAATCCCTTTTAACTGAGATAATGGTATTTAGGAATTCTCACCTATTCCAGAGGCTATCACGACTCTCTCTCCCTCTACTATTTGGAGCTGTTATTACACAGTTTGGACACAACACCTTGGTTTCCTGATCTGCTTCGTCTTTATAACATTCGTTTCCTCGCTACATACGGGATAGAGCTACCCTTACACTTTCTGAAGGCTTGTCAGCTAAGACACCTGGCTTTCATAGGGAGCATGGAAGTTTACGTGAGAGAGCCCAAAGAGAATTATGGATATTTCGAGTTTGTGCATGTACCAGGCGCTATATTGGGTGATTTAAAAGGCATGCGCGAGGCTGTTGTTAGAATCACTCAACTGTTCACAAACAGAGCTGTATTTGCCGTGAATCCTAGCAGCCCACTCAACGATCCACCTTTCGAAATTGTTGTTTTTGATAGAGTTGCAGATGGAAACTTCCTCAAATTCCTCTCTTCCGAGGCGCCGAGGTTCGAGAACAAGTGGTTTGTCTCCAAGATGAGGGTAAAAGAGAAAGCTTTCCGCGAAGATGTGAAGTTTCAGCACTTTCCTGAAAGTGTTAGGTCAAGAGTTCTGCAAGAGGAAGTAGGAAAAACCTTCTACAGAGCTTATGTCCACGTACACGAGCGGGCATGGAGTAAGGTATGTTTGCCAGTTTTGGTATTAGGTCATCTCCTTTTTATTTCCCACGATTAGCCCCCTTCTCCCTTCGAATAAGTATTCCTCCCATCGGAAAAAAATAAAAACAGAGTGTTTGCGTTATTTCGACAAAATTTCGCTGTAGGCACTTTGTTTATCATTTCAGATCAGTAAATACCTCTAATCAACCGAGTTCGAGGTCCGTACTGTAGATTACGCATTGAATTTTTCCGTAAACGAGGTTATTGTGGCATATTTATTGTATCTCTCGGCTCAAATAGAGGGGAAGATTTTAATTTTAACAAACTCTTGAACGTAGCGGGCCGGACAATGAAATACGGCCCATTAAATTGACAAATTGTAGTGCATTTCTTGAGCTAAAATGACCACAAAGTTCTGCTCAAGTTGTGATATCTTAACAGGACGGCATTAACCCATTTACCCTCAAATTTTCTCAGTCTTCTCGTTCCTTTTTTCAGAATTTGTATGAGACCGAGCACCTTCTTCTGAAAGTGACGTATCATCCATACTGGAAATGCGCCTTCCATTCATCAGCGGAAACTATAGATGGCGCACGTGATTGGCATGAGGTTCTGGTGCATCACGTAACACCGAGTCTAATGAGCATTGTTTTACCTCCAGGGAAACACCACGTGATCTGTCAATACAAGAATCCCATTTGTCAGAAAGTGGGTTTTGTGTTGTTTCTTGTGAGTTTCATCGCCCTAATGGTGAGAGAAATAGTTGTATTCCTGCACTACCTACCTAGATGATCACGTGAAAAACGTTTTCCTTCTTGGGCCACTTTCTCAGTTGGAAATACGGAAGGAAATAACTAATCAAAACAAGTAATACCTGATTATGATGGCAATGTATACAAGTAGGTGGATGAGAAATATTTTGGAGAGGTAAGAGTGGGCGAGATAACTCGGAGGTTAAGCCACTCTCTTTAGGATCAAAGGCCAAGTTCTCAATCCCTTGCAATTTCAAGGGAAATGTCAATCAACAAAACTACCAGTCATTTGGAGAAATTTTCAAAACTGCAAACTTCTTTATTTAGAAAAATAACTTAATGTCCATGTCATAACAATGTCGTGCTTTAACGAACAATATATAACTATGGACGTCCGATATAGAATATCGCAAGGGAAAGTATGCGAGAAAAACACTCTCAAGTAAACATCCTTACCGTAAAGAGAAATTTTTGGAGTAGATTCAAAAACAGAATATTTGATATCTTAATTTTACTTGGTACAAAGAAGAGTGTGCCTCAGTCTTCCTATAAACGGCAACGTTCGTGAAGTGCTCGGTTGTAGCAAAAAACGTCTGAACTTGTTACGTCGATTCATGATGGCTTGACATTACTAAATTAGGTGACACAAAGCGAATACATAATGGACAAATCTTTTTATCAACCTTTTCTGCGACATTGGAACGGTTCGACTCGAACAGTTTTTTTCTCGTATCATTCCGTGTATTGCAATTTGAAACATATTTCGAAAAATTCACGTTTGAACACATATTATTGTGCGCATCAAATGCTTCTCCAATTGCAACAACTTTGAGAATCGGTAAAAATGCTAAGGAACAGGTTGAACTTTTTCTTAGATCAAAAAGGATATATACATAGAAAGATTTTCAAAAACGCTTGTTTTCGCGTAAGAGGTTGTAAGAATATTTACAACGTGACGGAGAAAATTCATACCGCACACCATTTAAACTGTCCTCGTGAAGACTAAAGCAATCTTAAATAATTTACAGATAAGCGTTAAGGAACATTAAGCCAATGCTTAAGTATTCTGGAAATCACTCAGGTTTAGTACTGCTCGGTACCAGTTTCCAAGAGCTTGTTGAGTTGCCTGGATCTAGTACGATGGCGACTCCAGCTAGGATCCAGTGTTCCGCGGTCTGGGAACATTTAATGGGTAAAGTAACTGAACAGCACTGCCGAGCCTTGGTGAAAAAGTGACAAAAAATTATATATTGGTCAGGTATGGCGTAGATACAATACAAATTACGACCAAGATATTCACCCGGAAAATGCGACGCCTGAAAACAAAAGAAAACTGCAACATCCACTCATAATACTGTATAGCAGATGGCTTGGACCCGACTCAAGTCCCTAACTTATACACGAACTGGACAGAACAACCTAACTTTACCGACGCATTGAAGCTGACCAACGACATCACGACTGACAAACAACTCCTCGCCAAACTCTGATGATGACTTCCGCTGAAGTCATAGAAACCACAGTCTAACAAACGGTCTACCAACTTTAATACAAACAAATCACGCGAACAAAAAACGCTCTTGATCTTTTGAAACTGAAGTTTTGAGCAAGAACCATTGTAACACATACCCTATTCATAAACACGGGGCACTGGTAGATTTCCAAATTTTCAGCTTCGTTTCTCTTATCCGATCCAGGTTCCTCCTCTTCCTCAGGTATAACAGCGGACACGAAGAGGTCTGGTAGTGATGAAATTGCCGACCTAATGGCAAAGAGAAAAACAGCAGTAGTAGGTTGTGAGACAAACCATTCATTTGTTTAGAGAGTTAACTTGCTACATCAATTTCCACAATTTAATATTTGTTTTCTTTCATAACAAAGGTAACAACGGCGTTTTGACCTCCGCGAAAGCACCGTCTATTTCTCCTGAATTTAGAACTCACTTAACTACTTGACAAAACTTACGTTGGTTCTACGAGGCACTCTGTATCGAGGTCCAGAGACGCCCCCTCAATGTACAGCCCATTGATGACCAGGCCTTGCTCGGTCTCATCTTTCCTGCTGTCACGTGACATGTAGGACTTCGCCAAGGAACAACGAAGTTCCACCTTTGAAAAATTAGTCAAAATGCGATAAAATATCATCGATCTGTTGTCAGTATATATACAGATCTTAATTTCAGCATCGTTAAAAAGGATGAAAAATATAAAATTCGTATGATAAGGGGGAAAGATTGAAAGAATTCATTAAGGACTGTTTCCGGTACCGTCAATTAAGACGTTGAATTTGATTTCATCAGACAGCAAATCCTGCGATTTGTTTTCAGTGATAACATTACAGCGCAAATAGTAAACAGCTAATAGTTCGGAATCATCTGAGTGTACAATTTAAGAATCTCCGTTCCGATTGGAGCTTAATCAGCGATGTAATATCGTATCCCTCCTCTCCCCTCCGAGCCATCAAGTTTATCGTAAATGTATCATCAATAAAACCTCCACACACATTTCCAACAACTTCTCAATTGTGATAAAGGTAAAAGAGCTGGTTATGGTGATTATCTCAAATCGATTCAATCCCATCGTAAAGATGTTGAACTGAATGATAGGCACAATATCTAAAAAAAACAGCATAACGTTACCTCGTCCACGGTACATCCAACCATTGCAGCCTTCTCGTGTTTCAATGACGTTATCAATGCTCCAGGATTGGCCAGGCCACCAAGCCAAACGGAGGTCAGCTGGCCACGCCCTACCAAGGGCTCCGAGTTTGGATTTGGAATAACGCCACGTCGCACCCATTCACTAAGCTGCTTATGACGACGATTAAAGTCTGTTTGGATGGAGAAAATGACTTGTAAAAATATTTTTTCTTATCCTTTTATCAAAAAGGAAAGGACTTTCACCGATTTTAAGTTGGTATTAGGTTAAAAACTCTTAGAAAACAGCAAAGGCAAATTAACCACACGAGTTGAAAATAAGTTTGGAATTTATTTCTGTTATCATGTTTACTTCAGATTTCGTTTAATGATTTGTTAAGTGATGAGTACTTTTTGCCATGAAAGAGTCAGAAGAGAAGCCTTTCTATTCCAATATCTGATTGGCTTTATTCTCGTTTCGCTGCAACTTACTCCATTGTAAATTATGAAAGGAAATCAACACATGTTAATGTTCTATCAAAATAACATCCCGCTGATATGTTTGCTAAGATCTTCAGCGGCTTGCTTATATAGTGCCGAAGTTGTGAAAGCTAACCAATCCTGAGAAGTTGAATGTCAATGAAAGTAAACAGAATCATTCAAAATACTATGACTTCGCCCCTTTTAAGGCCAATCAAAGGAGGATTTATACTTAATGTTAAATTACAACTTCTACTAAGAGTAAACTGTGTGCGTTACCTTTGAGCCAGGATGTTAAACTGTGGGGGGAGGGCTGAGCATGCGGATGCAACCAGTCACTGGGCACCATGTCCTGTTGAAGCGCATCAACGATGCGCGTTAAGTATGGTGGGATTGCTGGAGACCCTCCTAACACACACTGCTCCAGAATTTGCAGAGAGTGTCGAATGTGATAGAGAAGGCAGTTAAACCACTGGCATTCCTGAGAGAAGAAGAAAACAGAAGAAAAAAGGATATTACATGACGAGTTTTCAAATTCAAATTAAGCAAACAGACAACGCAACAGTTTCATTTCGAGGTCACAACTTGACTAGGTAAAAAAAATGTAAGCATTCAATCTTTGAATGCATTTCCTGACACCACCATACGGATTCACGACTATGGCTCTGCTTGAGAAAATGCATATCTAACTTTTGTATTAGTTACCATTGTTAAGGTACACCTCTATCCAGGGGACAATTTCTCGAAATCCAAATCATGCTTCCACCGTGAGACGTGGTTTGGTTGTGGACCATAAAAAGCAACCACCCTCAAACCCTTTTACCAAGGCTTAACATTCACCTCTTCATTTACATCATTATTGGGCACAAGCATCACAAATCGACATACCTATCCTTTACTATGCAGGATGTTTGTCACCTAGGACCTAATTAACCTACCTAGCCTCCAACGAGTCTCCTATAGCTCGGTGGTAGAGCTTTTGAAGACCTAATCTGAAGGTCCTAGATTCGTCTACTATTGGGAGTACTCGGCAAAGCTGTGCCCTTAGGAAAATTTAATGGAGCCCAGTGCTTTAAAACCGTGAAATCCAGGGTGCCCAGCATATGCTTCGTATGAAAAACTAAAATTCCTGAGTCGCCCAATAGCAAAAGTAAGGCGCCAGGGCGCTGCTTGACCACAGCCTTGCTCGGAGTTCTTTTATTCCGAGTATGTCTGTATCATTCACTGAGTAACATCATCGTTGACTTAGATCACCAGGCTTAAAATTTATCATCTTCATTTACATCATCATTGCGCAAAAAATAAATGTCACATGACTATACCTTTTGTAATAGGTAGCTCATAGACTCTGATAAATGTTCGTCGCTCCCGATACTACTTCCTGACTCTGAGTATACTGACAAGGCTCGCATTTGAGATAGCACGCGCGGAAGAAGCTGAGTGACGGGCATGGCTCCCTCGCCTTCTATCTTTAATAACGTCGGGAGCTGTTCAAGACACATGTTCATTGAAGCACGCAAGCAAGCCATGTCGACTTTGCTGTCCAATGAGGATTCCAGAAAAAGCGCAGTGGTGTTGTTGATGTCTCTGTACAGCTTGTCCAATTTGCGAATAAATTCCGAGGCACTGTGAAGTCAGTAAAGGAGTAATCTAAGAATTTCGAGTTAATAACTTTGTATGGAACGATGCGCAGAAGGCAGCCCATTTTACTGATACAACAGGGGACCTACAATGTAATATTTTAATGGCGAAAACCATCGTCACGTACTTTAAATGAACTCTTGCAGGTCCGCAAACAAATCAGCAAAACTCAAGTACAGCTAAACTCGTATTTCGTTTAAAATAAGGATCGATAACGTTACATTTGGGCAATAATTCATGGGTAAATATACTTTTAAAGACTTCGTTGAGAAATGAGTTCCGCTGCAAATATCATTGCCTTTTCTTCCCATACTTAGAAAGTTTGAGAAAGTATTAAACCAATCTGAAATAAAAAAACTGATCGCCCCCACGATCAAACTCACCGCGCTTCATTGTATTCCCGTTCTACACTGATATTCAGCCCCAGGGCCTTCACGACGCTTACATCTGCGTCCTCTGACCCAGTCTTCTCTCTAAACCATTTGCCATATTCGGCCGGGTCCACATTAGTCGGTGGCACTGGTAAGCTTATCGAACCGAGGGTAAGCGAAGAGCGCTGTTGCAGGGCAGTCTCGCTTATCACTTGCCGTGTCAGGATTTCCACGAAACGACGATCCCACGAGTCTGTAATTTTCCCGCCATAAATTCCCTACAAGAGTTTAAGCAATCGAGAAATTCTAAATCGAAAAGGGAGTAGATCCTGTTCCCTTTCGTTCCCAATAAGTCATCAGGTTTCGTTAACATTTCACCACTCCCAATTTATACTCTTCAATAGAAAAAATCCCTGTGGAAGTAAACACATAGATGATTATCAAAGCAGAGGTGACTATGCCACCGTAGCGAGTTTATATCAGCTCGTGTTACGAACGTTGGGCATTATCCATGTGCCTGGCGAATACTTCAAACATCAGCTCATTTAACTAAACTTTGACATCCTAATCATGAATTGAAGTACTCTTTTTACCAGCCGACGTTGAATAAGTTTCTCTACGAGAAACTTATGAATAATCGCTAAACCGGGAGTCAACTCTAAAATACCAGAATCGCGTTGAGAGAAAGTCCTCATTCATTTCTAGGTTTCGAAAAAGGTAAATAATGCCCAAAATCTTACCCTGGCAATAACATCTGAAAGCGCCTTGGACTGTGACGCTCCTAAGCCCTCTGCCTTTTTGGCCCAGCCGATCACCATCTCAAATGACGTCAGTAAATCACGTGTAGAAACTGGATATCGACAGCTGGATGCTCGCGTTCCCAGCTGATGGCGCATAAGCAGAGCGCTGTGATTGACGCACAGACCAAACAGAGTTGAACGAACTGCGAGGAACTGGTCACGAGCTTGTTTCCAATAGGACTGAGGAACAGCCTGTTGAGAAAAAAAAAAGAAAAAAAAAAGAAAAAAAAAAGAAAAAAAAAAAAAAGTTCAGGAAAAGATCGTTACATAATACTACCGTGTCTACGAAATAGTTTCCATCATACCTTAAGTGTGGAAGTGATGACATTTTTCAAGTTCAGGTCCGTAGATTCTAGAGGCTGATATACAGGAACTTCTCTTTGCACCACGTCCCAGGCCAACTGGTGCGAGAACAACAGAAGTCCCACTGGTAAGTGATCCGCGGGCTCACAAAGCAGGAAAACACGCCATTGGGAAAGAGCGGACGATGTCTCTGAAGAAAGAAGAAAAGAAGAAATATCAAATGGAGTTACTTCCTATCCAATAGCGTCGTAGAACAAATTGCCGTCGGCTTGTGAGTCAGAAGTTCCTTTAAAACATTGTCAGAACACTCTTAAGCTAAATAATTACAGGAGCCACGTCCGTTACCTCTACCTAAGGTAATAACATACCTTAAATGCTGCGTCTAACATATGTGCTGCTTCTATATTAAGGTTCTCGAGATCTAAGTCAAAAATTAAACGCACCTGCTCGTAACTGAAGTCTGGACAGACGATTGTACAATTGCTCAAGCCAGTGACGGGAAGCCAGTTGAAGGTTCTCGATCACCAACCACGAGTCAGTCCGGACGGCGGTTGCTAAGGCAACGTCAATGCTTTCTTCCTGTCTGTGTCCCACAGATATCTGCTGACACTGCACATTGTGAGCCTGGAATGATAAAAGGAAGAAGTCGTGATCGTTGCTGAGACAACCTTAGTCTCACTAATGTAGTTCTTGAGTGTTTGTATTGAGCGTGAATCAAGCTGAAACCCTCTTAGCTAAGGAATGAGTCATTATTAACGCCTGGGGGGGAGGGGTTGGAGGATTTTGGTTATGTCACGATTTAATTTACCTGATTTACCCTAAGGCTCTGTAATATCCATACGATCCCTCCTTATTTGCAGTCAATTGTCGTGGCCCCTTTTATACTCTATTGGCGACGACGGATAACCCCCACTCTGCCCCCCCCCCCCGAAAAAAGTCTTCCACACCTCCACTCCCCCCCCCCTACAAAAGTCTTCCATTCTCCACCAGCTAAGGTGAATTCAGCTCCGGAGATAATGGTACACCGTCATTACTTACGTTGGGTTTGTTAGAATAGAAAACGAATCTAATGGCAGCGAATCGATAACCTGTTGAAATAACCATCTACGAACCCTGTTTTAAGCTGTTACATTGACAGTTTCACAAACGAAAAGTAGGTTAATAAATAAAACCGTAAAAAGAGAATTTTTCCAACTGACTGCTACAGTTTTCGTAAATATGCAAACTTACTTAGCTGGTCCGGATATGTTGGCCCTTACGAGTGATTTTTGGATGAGTCGCAGACGTGCCATTTGATGAAAAACCTCCTACTAAGAAAATCTCCTTTCATCAACCTGGAAAAGCTTCAATTCGTGTACTATACATATGCTGTGTATCTTATTTTTCTCGGTTAAAAATTTTCGAAAACTTTCGCATTTGTAGTCCTTTTTTTTTCCACCATTCGACGATACATCAAGACATTGGAAAGTAGAAATCAGAAGGGTTTGAAAATTAATAAGAAAAAAGTCGAAGTGCAGCACAAGCACCTCCATTGACGCAGAAAATAAAATCGATGTACAATTATTTACTATACGTTACCTCAGCCATTCGCCGTATGCTGTCGACTGGAGAAATCATGAACGGCGTGTTCACGGTCGTATGGTCTGGCATTAGCACAAAAACTGGAATCGAGTGCTTAATACCGGACAGCACTTCATCAAACTCCGGAAGAGTTCTCTCCATCAAGTCTCCAACTTCATCCTCCACAAGCATTCGCATAGCCCGCTCGAATCTGTCAGGTCGCAAGCAGCGAATCATTAACAGTTTATGAATTGCACTCAAGGTTGTGGTGTCGTCTGTGGCTTCAGTTTCTACAGGCAGCTGCCTCGTCTCAGGCCGCTCGCTTTCGTACCAGTCCTTCCATGGGCCAGGCTTAGATGCAATGTGAGTACAGATACCGTCCAAAGGACCCTTAAAACTAGAAACGGCAAGAACCAGCTCCCAAGTCTCTTGCGTGATCCAGCTCGGCTGAAGGAGAGTGGGATCGAAGTCTGACAATGCGGGGATTGAGGAAGGAATCGTGCCTGGAAATAGCAGGGGATGCGGAGGTTAGTTTAGGAATAAGATACTGGTGACAGACGTTTAATGTGGTCTAACCTGAGAGTAGGAATGAGATTTCTAGTTGTGTTGTTCCGCTCTCAGCACGTTTTTCCATTTTGTAGAGAGTGAGCAAAGAGGCGAACAACAGACGGTGATGTTGGTCTATGCTCCTGGAAGAGAAAAAAAAAATCAACAAAGTTGTAATTGCAACCTCTTGTTCATACCTTTTCTAACTTGGCGAACAAATTCAAAAGATTTCGGGGAGCATTTGTTTCAGAGTTTACAAATTTGAATCGCCTATTTCTTAAAATCGTTGGTGATGGAACGTGATGGAAGAATTAGTCATTTGCAGCTTAGATAGATAGATAGGTTAGATGGCCACTCCCCATGGGGCTTTTCGGGGCTATTCTTACAGCACTGTCGGGGGACTTTACCAGACGGCTTGTAGCAGTTTACAATGAATCAAAGGAAGTTGAAGATGCCCCTTCCCCCCAATTCCCAGTAAAACATGCCAGACCACATCACAGTAATCTCGTGAGTGGGTTCTTTAACGTCCCCCGCCTAACCAAATTGACTGATTAATAGATGCAGGAGAAGGGACCTACGCTTGATTCGTCCTTATCCGAAAAGACAAGAATGTCTATCCATTTCTTTATATTATAGAAAGGCAGCACTTTCTCCTCGATTGTTTTACGACTTTGAGTGTTAGTCCGGCCGGGGCTCGAACCCTCGACCTCCCGCACAACAGTCCGGCGCTCTAACTAATTGAGCTAACCGGGAGTTACAAAGACTAATACCTGCTGACATGGCGGTAAAATGACTGACTAAGCGAGTCCGTGAGCTGATCACTCTGTTCGGAACTGAGTGCTGTGTAGTCCACGCCAGGAGATGGCAGCTGTACTTCCGCTGGAAGGACAACAGACATTCGCTTCCGAGATCTCTTACGAGAAGAACTTTGCTCTCCTTCACCTATGGTATAAAAGAAATTTATAAGTAAGTTGCAATACTCTTGACGCACGAGCCAGCTAAAATTTATCTCTTTTGCCTTATTCAACGAACAATCAGATCTTAGCATCGATCTAAACTTCAAATGGAAACTACTTGGTAATATTCAACCATGTGCTTACTAATAATGGCAAAGCCTTTGAATATGATGTCGTCCTTTCATTACTTTCAATGATATCCCTAACAACCAGAATCAATGTCTAACCTGTCCCTATAGTTATATTGTAAACACGTTGTAAAGCAAAAAGTTTCGACAAGGTCTTAAAATTCTTAGATTCTAAATTCACTGTACACTGAACTTAGTTTGGCTTCAGCTTTAACTGAACGTTTTGAGGAGCAAGACATACCCTGGGCAACAACAACTGTGTTCGTTTCTTCCTCTTCAACGGCCTTGATCAATATAGTAGTTCGTGATTCTTTCCTGGTTTCTTTGGTTTCTTCACCGTCCGACTCGTATTCAAGTTTCTCCTTGGATGGCTCCACATCTCGTCCGATTGCCGACCGGAACAGGGACAGGAAATACCCCAGGGAAAAGCGATACTCGTGCTGTACACTGGACAGGGAGCTCAACAAGGAGAACATCATCACCGCGCGCTTGGCCAGTGGTTGGAAAAGTTCGCGCAGGCTCTTCAGTCTATTAAAGTTGTTCAAGGTGTGGGTCAAACGTTTAGCAACCTGGAGCGAAAAAAGGACGCAGATAAATCGAGTCATAGTATTATCTAATAATTTCGATACATCAACAAAGTTGAAATGGTAAATTGGCCACTGTTACGATTATAAAAGCTGACGTTACGAGCGTTAGCCCTTCGTCGGAGCGAATAGAGGAACTGGCAGCCTAAATCCCACAGGTATCAACGAACGCTTTTCATTCTACTAATTTATTCGTGTTTTTCTCGTTGCCATGTTCCCACCAATCACGCAGCTCCATTTTCTGCCTTTAAAAGCACACACAACCCACAATTCCTCTATTCGCTCCGACGAAGGGCTAACGCTCGAAACGTCAGCTTTTATAATCGTAACAGTGACCAATTTACCATTTCAACTTTGTTGATAGATTGGAATCATTTCGTTACCCCCACCGACGCAGCCCCAAACAGTTTCTTTAGAAACTATCAGCCTTTATTCATAGTATTATCTGTTGGCATCCTGAAATGCCAGTTTAATTTGATGCGACTTCGGTAGTAGGAAATCACGACTTAGGCAGCCTTTTCACTCGCTTAAGAGATTGTTTGAGGATAATTTCAATCTAAACAATGTTTATCAAAGGAAACACGCAAGACTACGAATGGAATTGAAGTCCCATTCGACCCTCAGCTCTCTTCAAAAGCTTACACCGATATATTGGACTATTCTCTCAAAAAAGCTCTCCTAAGGAAAGTGATTAAGCGGCTGCTTTAGCACAGACTTGCCTACACGCCATTACGCCCTGTCCACCAAGCCAGGACTAACGCTCACCTCACTCCTAGATTTGACAAGCTCAGCTATGACCTCAGTTTCTTCCCAGATGTCTGTCCCTTGCCGCGCTGTGACTAGTCCCATCAACTTGCTATCGATGTTCTCCAGTAGCCTCAACAGCTCCATCATTAACATCAAGCTTTTGCGGCTCTCTACGTACAGTTCAGGCTGCACGCGGTGAAAAGCCTCGATCTGGATCTCCTCAGCCAAAGCCTCCCCGTCCAAGCGCAAGTTCACCATAGTCGTGATCGAAGACACTTCTGTGCTGAAGGCCGGTCGAGAGGATCTGGATACCAGGTACAAGCGGAACTCCGGGTGACACATGACGCGACGGGAACCGAACTTTACCATTTGGAAAGCTGGAAGCAAGCAGGTGAAATGAATCACTGTAAAACTTAAAAAAATTTATTTAACGGTTACTTGGCTAAAGGATATCAGGAAAGAACAAAGAAAAATACATAAAGCGCCAAGTAAACATGATGAACCGGAATATCAAAAACCTTTCTTCTAAAGATTATTGTTTATTATTATTCATATTAGAAGCTTCGCCCAAACCCTCCTTAACAAACAGAGGGTATGGGCAACTCGGTTATGGCCATTTGTACATTGCAGACATTTGTTTGTTGGCTATTGTGCTGTGAAATATGGAATCTTTTTTTAAGTCGTGGATTCAAAAATCAAGAGCCATTCAAAATCTCCTAATGAAATTATGTTTTCTTGCCTCTAAGATATTTTACTTAAATACACCAAATGAAGAACAAATCACGGTTCAGGAAAACTGAAAAACGTCCTAATGCAAAGCACAAGTACCAAATATGAGACCGTATCAAACCTTTTTCAGTCTCTTCACTAATGGATGTGGTGATGTGGTAAATAAGAGGCATGAACAGCGAGTCAATATCGCCATCGATATTGTACAACACCAGAGCTGTACCACTTGTTATCGCTTTTTCAATCTTCAGAATCGCAGAAGGATCACTGAAAGTGGAAAATTAAGGACTGATACCTTTTGTTACTGCAAATACTGAAAAATTGAACGCATTTACAAAGTCATGTCTGTGTTATTAGTTGCGACTTGATCACTTCTGCGATAAGAGAATTCCTTGTATAAGATGTTGTGGAGTATTCACAGTTCAAGTCATTGCATTCTCAAAATACATACTATTTGCATACCTCTCCGCCAAATCAATCTCCAGCAAGTTCTCTCCATCTTCGATGATCCTAATCAGTTCAAGTCCCTTATCGTAAGGGTCCACAAGCAGAGGGACACGTTGCCATGACGACTTTGACAAGACTGCGTTCTCAATCTTTCTTGGACCCATTCCTTTGGTGACGAGCCTCCGCACGTGATTTTCGCCCAAAAGAAGCTTGAGTACAGCTAAAACAAAGGAATCGTATTCTGTCAATTTTGTTTGACGCAAAGCTTGATCTCTACCAATAGACATCATGTACTCTTCGGATTCGCCTTCTTTTTCCGCTGGTGGACCGTTATCCTCTTTCTCGCTTTGTTCCACGTCTTGCTTTTCTATTTCTGCGCTGTGCAGTCTTTCATAGTCGCCTTCTGGTTGAGTGTCGTTTGTATTCGCAGCTACGACAAAACAAAACAGGATACTTATAACTGAGTACAGGTAGCGTGGCCGAGAGTCGATAGATCTGAGATCTTAGTCAAACTTTCTACTCTACCAATCAATTGGAATTATTTCCTGTACAAGCGGGTTGAACTTTTCCAACACGCTTGTCCCCCTTTTTCGGGATTTTTAGCAATTTACATCCCAACGTGTATGCATTAACGTTGTCCTCATCATAGCAAGAGGCAATCGTTGATCCATGGGGAATCAGGCTGCCACTTTGAAAGATAATTTTTTGTCATGAAGTATCATGACTTAAAGATTTGCGTTGTTGGAGAGAAGATTCAGGTGTTGTTTACCATTACCTTCAATCTCCTGATCCTTTCCTTCTTCTTCATTCGGATTTTCCTCTGGCTGTGCTGCAACTGTTTCCAGCTGTGCTGTAACTGTTTCCAACTGTGCTGCAACTGTTTCCAACTGTGCTTCAGTTGTTTCCTGTTCGCCTTCAGTCAATTTAGCGCTCCGAACAGTCCGTAACTGCTCCATCATGAACACCTCTGCACTGCCGTGCGGACCAGAGCTGTCCACCACCAACATCACACCGCGCTCATCCAAACACTGGGGCCAGTGCACTGTCAACATATCTCGGCGGAAATTGAACGAGTAGGGACCTAAGTAGGTTGCGAACGCAGCTGCCATGGCCACACCACCTGCGACAGCCGCTTTACGGGTGCTGATGGATTCGAGGAGCTGCAACCACTTTTGGCGACCACTTGAAAGCACCTTATTAAAAAAGAAAAACGCTTAGAGAAAGCTTTTATTGAACAAATCCCACCAAAAGAGCCAAAACGACTTTGCTAGAAACCAGAGTGTATTTTCCAGGAACCAAAAAAACCATTCCCCAACAAATAAGAAATCCTTAGGGTATGCTGGCCGCTTGTCAAATTTGCGCTTCCAATGTGACCTGTCTCGCTTAGTAGAAGTTCCTTAAGGCACAGATGGTAAAGCATCAGACCTCTACATCTTAGCCTCCGTACGAGAGAAAATCGAAGATTTTTTTTAAGAAGCAAATGGAATTTCAGAATAATTAAGGTAACAGAATTATTCAAGGTCGGCGACGCAGTTTAACATAACAAAAACATAAAAAAAAATGTTATTTAATTAGCTCACCTCTTCAAAGTAAGCTGCTTGGGACAGCTGCGAGTCCAAAGTCTCTGTAAGCTCGAATTGCCGACACTTGTCAATGGAAGCCTCCTCGTATGCTAAGGCCAGAGATCTTAGGCGTTCTTCCAGATCCATCAGTTTACTCTCCATGGAGGACAATCTACCAACAGCGAGCTCCACTGCAGAGGACGTCTCAGACACTTTGGCGTGAAGGGGTTTCACTTTAAACTGCATCATGCGATGATATCTTGAAAGAAAAAGCAAACAAACAATCTACATTCAGTTAAGAGATACCCGAGAGAAAGGCATCGACATAATTAAGAGCAAGAAAGCAACTCGAGTATAACTGTGACCTGGGATCGACTCCCGGACCACGTGGCGTCACATGCGAGTTGAGTCTGTTCATGCAGTTCGTCTTGGCTCCCAGGGATTGTCCCCGTTGCCTTCCTTCACAACAAAAACTACTACTTTTAATTTCCGATTTGGAAAGAGTGGACTAAGAGCCAGTTCGTGAAGTAACACGACTAAATTCCAATTCATTCATATCATTTGAATTTAGACAAAGTTATCTTCACTCCAGGTATCTTCGTTTTAAAGACACTTTAAGTTGCCACTACAATTTAAGGGCCCTTCACTTTCAACCAGCATTTGATCGATGTATTATCAAATTCATTTTCAACGTGGTGATAAGTTCAACAAGAAGCTCACAAACTTCTTGTAGTTGCCTTACTATTATCAAATTATATTTTTGTAACCATGAATGCCCGTTTTGAAATCTCTGTGGTCCCTGGCCATTACCTGAACACTCCTCTGACCCACTGTAGCAAGGAGCCCACTGCTGGGTTGCTGGTTTTCCTCTCGAGGTAATCGCCACTGAAGTGTGGTTTCTTTAGGTATGGTTCTACGACTTCCAGCGTGCTCGGCGTAAGTTCCATCTCGTCAAACACACCAAGTTCCTCTCGAAACCTGAAATAAGGATGATATCTTGAGGAAAGTTCATAAATGAAAAGCCAAATGATAAAAGTGGAATTTTCAGGATAGTGTCTTAAAAAACATTAATTAGTTAACGTCGTCTTAAAATATTGAATTAAAGAGTCATCAACCAATGGCGAAGTTTCGTTTGTCAACCAGAATTATATATCAGAATTTTTCAAGCTTCACCTGTCTAAATTGGCCATGAGACGCTTAGCTCCCTTGTTCCAGGTCAAGTCAGATGATGGCGACTTAACTGCAAAATGAAAGGAGGTAAACAATTCTCAACATCATCTTCAAAATAATATGAGGGAAGTCTCAATTTTGTAAAGGTGACATCTTAAGAGGACCGAATTATACGTAGTAAACAAAAATCGACTTTCTCAGATTCTAATATGTCGCCACCATGCCACAGATTACCATGCGTACCAATAATGATGATTGCAGCTAAGAGATCTTCAATTTCATTATCTGGTTTCTGCAGGGCCCGCAATTCTGCCAGTCCCTGTCCATCGAGGATCTTTAACACTCTCTTGGTATCAGACACGACAGCGGCTGCCTTGAACACTGCTCGTTCGTGCGCTATCTGGTATTCAGGAAGAGCCTAGAAAGGAGAAAAGACTGTTAATTTCGAGAAAAATTCAAATCAAATTTCAATTCATGATTGTGTTGAAAGTGGCCTAGGATTGCATAAGTTTTGCTTTGTGAAGCTCTATCAGTGGTCGAACAAACCATTTCTACCCTCTCAACCACTCAGATACAAGTGTAAATCAATTGCAACATCGCAGATTGATCTGTGCGTCAATTCAAAAGTCAAGGAGATAGCTGACAAATTCGCAAACATTTTGCGTCTCAAAAAGATATTGCTTCGATTCTTTCGGTTCACTTGTGTATCTATTCCACTCTATAAAAACATCGATTTGGCTAACAGCTACGAAAATATTATTTCCAGAGGGCCCAATCTCATGGAGGGTACCAACATTTACAGGCAAGCTGGTAAACCATCTCTTGAAAACGACAACGTGTAGCTATTGCTGTAAGACGTTTAAATTTATTGATTTACCTTACTTTTGTATAGTATTAAATATATTAACCAGTAGTTTCACTAGCAACCTTTGTGGCTTCCCTTGGTGTTGATGTATGGGATCCCATGAAAATGGGTTCCCACTCCACTGATGAGCAAACTCGTGATCAGTGGGTAAAAAAGGAACAAAGCGTATGCAAGGGTGGGAATGAGTGTGTAAAATGAACATAAAAGTTAGGTGTTAAAATTGAGGGAGCGACTTCTGTAACAACAGCACGCTCCTAAACTCAATTTAAAATTGTAAAAAATATGTGTTATATATTATTATTAAAATATAAAAAAATAAATAAATAAATAAATAAGTAAATTTATTGATTTACCTTGTTTAGTTTCTGTATTCTCTCTTGCTGTCTACTCACGAGTCTTACTTGTTCCTCAGCTATCGCTTTGTCCTTAAAAAGGAAAAAAGAACTTATTCTTCTACATCATACATGAAGCCGTTTAAGCCCACACAGTTTACTCACAATGTTCAGAAAATAATTTGGATATATCAACAAAGTTGAAATGGTAAATTGGCCACCGTAATGATTACAAAAGCTGACGTTTCGAGCGTTAGCCCTTCGTCGGAGCGAATGATTACGGTGGCCAATTTACCATTTCAACTTTGTTGATATATCCAAATTATTTCGTTACTCCCACCGACGCAGCCCCAAACAGTTTCTTTCGAAACTATCAGCCTTTGTTCAGAAAATAAGATCGGTTTTCAAAAAAAAACTGTTATCTGTTACCTGACCAATCTGTAGCAATAACTGAAGATTGCCCTGTAAAGATAGACAACGGAAATAAATCAAAACGCAATCAAAGTCAAACAAAGCTGACAATTACAGCATGCAGCTGACGACCGCAATAGACCACAAGACTTCAAACGGATGTGACGTATTCGAGTTACAGTAGCTACTGTCAGTAAACACTGAAAAATGGTTGGTATTCGGCGACCTCACAAGAAATGTTAAATAGTACCCAAGCGAAGGTGTACAGAAATGACTGCTGATTGAAATGAATTAAACAAACGTTGGAGACTGGTGTGATAGTTTTCACGGCAAGTACACGCAATTGTTATACGTGGAATAAGCGAAAAATTGTGCACGAAGTGTTGCTTGTCAATGGTACAGCAAATGCCATTTCTTTAATTATAAGTTAGAAGTGTCCATATCTCATGATATTCAATCATTGAGTTGTCAAAGAGCAATGACAGAAGCGATGGCAAAAGGAACGAAAAGTGAAATTTCGTGCCCAATTTACACGCTCTGGTAACAAACCTCTTTCTTCTGTTCAAGCACCATCTTTTCGTGCCCAAGCTGTGTCTTCAGTTGTTCGGCCAGCTGTGTTCCTCGCTCGATAGTTTGAAGAGCTGCTTCCATTTGTTCATGTTCGCTTCTTAAGGCTTGTTGGCGCTTTTTGATCAAGCATGTGAACCTGGATAGAAGAATTGATAAAAACAACAAGGATTTAGTTCTCGTACCCTTAGCCACTGAGTTACTAGCACTCCATTTTTTGAAATTGAACGCTCTTTTAGAGTAAAGGTTATAGTGAGTATCTCTTTTATCCTTGCTATATTTTATTAATATAGATTTTAATGAAATAAATTTCGTCACATATTGTTCCTCAGGAAAGAAGAACCTTCTAAAACATGCCCCGCTCGCAACGTGTGGCTTTCTAGCTCGGTTGGAAGTAGCACCCAACTAGTATCTCGGAGGCATGGGTTCGAATCCCGTCAAAGCCTGAAATTTTTTCAGGCGTCTTTTCTGATACTGTTACAACTGCACCTCACCTGCGAGGGTCATGGCTTTCGAGGATTTTTTTTATTCTGTCCTGAGAGAGGAAATAAGAACTTCGCAAAAGTAGCTTTAAAAAGGTGGGTTACCTTTCCACGAAGACTTCAAAGCCCGTATTGGTAATGTGTCCGTACGTTCCACATTGTTCTTCGCCAGAATCCTGTTGTTTTATGGACAGGTGCATGGAAGCCAGTAAATGGGCAAGATTTTCTGTCTGCACTGGTGAGAAAGTCTCGACATCTAAAAGGAACAACAAAAATGATTGTAGGGCGCACCAGTCTGAAGCGTACGTAAGTAAACAGGAGCCACGACTTGCATTTTGAAAAAGTTAGCATGGACTGCATGAGTCGGGTTACCTTTGAGGACATGATACGCATGCGTCACCAACGCTTCCTTGGACCAGTGGGGTAAGAGGATGATGGACACTGTGTTCATTAAGGAGGGAAAATCACGGCAGCGCTTCTGAAACTTTGGTCCAAGTGACGATACAGTCAGAACAACACGGAGGTTTTCTCTAACGGTCCTGATGAAGAGAAGTTAAATTATAACATAACCAAAGTAAAGCGCGCGCTCTGATTGGTCAATTTAGCGTTCCCCATTTGCCCATGGGTGTACGCTGCTGACGTGAGCAAATGCAAAGACTATTTTTCCGCGCGCGCTTGTTTTTTCTGGTCGCGTAAGATTTGTTAAATAAAAGGGAACTCTTTAGCTACAATCTATCAATGTTATGTTATAAAACAAATGGTAAACACTACAGCGTACACTATTGAGTTATGGATGCACGCGGGAGGTTTGCGTACAATAGTGTACGCTGTGGTGTTTACCATTTGTTAAGTATATCAGGTTGAAACAGCAGTCACTATTTTGTTTTCAATTAAATGTTCCGTTTGGTCTCACGGACACTTCTGTTGCTTAAGTTTCACAGAAACATATTGGCCTACAACAGACCTACCGCCAACCTCAGAGTCTTCATGGCTCAGTTCTTTGAATATCTGTGAGGATTCTATAAACATGGGCTCACAGCCGGTTAAATAGATACAAACGAGGTACACTACAAATATAACATGTACAATACAACTATTTCGAGACATAAGATAAGGAGTGTAGAACTTACTTGAGGAAGAAATCCCATGCAACATCTCGTGTGTACGCCAGACCGGCCTGCGTGACTTCAGTTCTGACAGCGTTGATCACTGACGTCTGTTCTTCCTCGCTAAAAAGATGCGATATGGAGGAGGACACTAGGAACTCGCTTACATAAACAAGAAAGTCTTCGTCAGTCAAATCTGACTCCGGTAATAACAGCATTAAATGTTCACCCTACAGAGAGCATAAAAAACGGATATTTCGATCAGAAATTCGCTTAACGTAGTCATTCCGTTATTAGTTTTGAATTCAACTGATAGCTGATAATCACCTTGACACCTGCCCTTGTGTAGGCCGACACCAAATCTGCCTTAAAACTGTCCAGTGTGTATCTTTCAGAGGCCGTGAGCGCTGAGGAGTTGATTCTGAACACAGAGTAACCGCACAGGTGAGCTGCAAGCTGGGCTAGGTTTGTACTCATACCGGGAGACCCCTGTGATATTAGTAGGGCGTGGCCACATTCATGGGGGCTTTGGAGAACCCTTACAAGACGGCAGATGGTTTCCATAACATCCTGTCAACAAGCAGAAATAGACAGTTACTACGAAATATTTTCCATGTCCAATAATTGCTGCTAAGAAAAGGTCCGTGCTATGAGCGTAATGAACATTCATACTTTCGCGAGCCTTGAGCAAAAATAACAGACCAGTCATTTTCAGCCAGTGGCAATTAGGCAAAGACAAAAGATACAACTAACGAGAACTTTACCTCATAAAGAGTGATCTTAAGTCTTGGAAAGTCCTTATTGTACTCTTCAATTCCGTGCTCCAACACAGCTTGAACCTAACCAACATCAATAAAATAGCCGTTGAGAAAATTGATAACTTCCATACAGTGGAGGCAAAGAAGGCCAACTAATAGTGACATTCTTAGTTATTCTTCAAGGGCAAGTTTAGCAGAAGAATTTGGGTCCTAAACCTGGGGGTCAGAGCTGGGCTTTGTTCCTCTAGGGGCTTTCTCCTGATTTGTTTGGTTTTCCTCATCCACAAAAATCAACACTCCAAATTCAGGTTTGAAATGACAACAAAGTAAATACAGCCACTTCATGGATGCGCTAACACATCATCAATTCATCATCCCCTAAAAAAAGATCGTACTTTGCAAAGATCTAAGACTCAAGATTACTGTATAAGATAAAGTTAACCCACCTTCAGCATATCGGTGACGTTTCTATATGATAAATGTACGTCATCTTCGGTGCCCTCCGACGACCCAGCACCGATTACTTCACCCGTGCTTTCTTCAGAGTCCACCAGGTTCGTGAAGAAAGGGGTGGAGTTGGTCACAATTGACAGCTTTAATTAAAGAAAGCAGAGGCAATCAACGAATTCATGAGTACAATTTGCAACATGACGCAAAGTGCAATATGACGCTCGGCCTGAACAACGAACGAACGATTCAAAATGAGAGCGCGTAGGAGAAGGAACAAAGAACTAGGAAGAGAATCGATATAAACCAACCGGCCAGACGAGCAAAGGAACGTACAAGAGAAAGAATGACCGGGTGGAATAAGGAAAGAAAACCGAACAAAAAGATATGAGCGAAATAGGCAGAATGCTAACAGTCTGCAAACTTCTACGAACAGACAGAAAACGCAACCATTGTATTCCATTTGAATATAAACAACTTTATACATGAACTAATCTTGCCTCATTCATACCTGTTCGTCCTCGGTAAAGCGTTTCTTAGCAGCGTTCAGGAATGCCTGTTGGAATCTCTCCTTGTCAACTGAGTCAATCAACCGGCGGCCATAGATCCAGTCACATTCATGTTTCCATAGTAACAAAAGGTCTTGAGAGGCACAACCCGGGCGCAGTGTCAGGCAAAGGTTCCTGAATAGAAACGAAAAGAAAGGTGGCTTTAATTGAACCCAAGACATTTAGGAAAAAACCAAAGAGTTTTACGAAGTTATTTCTTTTCCTGCAATTTGTTCTTGGGCCGAATGGCATTTCCACGTTGGCTAAAGTTTGAGCGCAGTAGGGGAATAGAGAGAGATGTTACTTGTCTTGTCGTGCACTCGGAACAATAAACAGCCCCGAGGCTACCATGCGGGGCCGAAGGTCTGATATCCGATCCCACGTGGAGCCTCAGATTCCGTCTTTGTCACTTGCTATTTTCAGGAAACGGAGATTTAACACTATCTTTAGAGTGTATACTCTTGGATGAATTTCCAATTAAGTCTCAAAATTAATCTGATATTGCATTTATTGGTTTCCATTTCCTTCGCTTTGTGATTGGTCCTGAAAACTCGCGCAGTCCTCTCAACCAATCAGATGCAGAACCATACCAAACGCAAATTAGTCACTCGTGTCTCCTGTGCTTCAAAACAAATTTCCTGCTTTTACTTTGGGTTCACTCTTTGAGAAATTTCCCTCGCTATGTTGTGGTTATTTTGATTTTTGTTTTTTACGACATACAGTGAATCGTTCTCTTCATTCGACCTCTCCTACTACAGAAAGTCTGTATATATCCACACCTGAACACCATAGTCAAATCTGTCATGGTAAACATGTAGTGACATCTCTGTGATGTGGGCAGGAACATGCCTCGCAAGTGATCCTGGAGCTCTACAGTTACGTGACTAACATCTGACAGTAGATCCCGGATGGCCTTGTCGTGGTCACCAGACCCATGGCGTTGAGAGTGACCTTCAGAAGTCTCCTGTGATGCGTTATCATTGGCTGTGTGCTGAGACTGAGTTACGTGAATGATAAAGTGTTTCTCAAGCTGTTGAGTGTAGATATGGTGCAATTCATCTTGGCTGAAAGAGGAAATTAAAATTTATTGTTGGACTTAAGTGTGAAGACGTTATTGACCTAGAAAACCAAAGATTAAAGCTTCGTCTTCTTTTTTATACTGCTGTTGTTTAACACACATAAAAAAGGGAATTAAGACAATCACGGAGGGAATTCTCAGGAGGCTTTTCACTGAGGCTTATCTCGCCATGATTACAGAGCAGTAAAACTAAAAAAAAGCTAGATATTAGGAGGAAAAGTTTCGATCACAAAACTCTCTTTAGATAGTTTGTATTGTTTTTCTTTTTCTCAGTTCGTGAGCGGGCTGTATTCTACGAATCCTGCAATCTGATTGGTTCCGAGAGCGGGCAGTATTCTCCCCATCTGGCCCGCTCACGGCGGGCGGTATCCGTTTCGCTAGAGTCATTTTGCAGTACATCAAGCTTCGTTGCAATTTTTTTACAAATATATCTCATTCTGCCAGCTGGGCAGAATTTTTAAGCAAAGACTTGGGTCACGACCTTTTGGCGATAAATAATATTAATTCTTTCTTCTCTCTCGCTCTCAAATCACTTTGGTTTTTCAGCAAAAATTGAACTCGAAATCAATTTTGTGGAACTAAATTTGTTTATAAAAAGATTGAAACGCGGCCCAGAAACGATTTGTTATTTAATAATCCTTCACAAAAAGTAACTCAGAGGGTTAAAACGAGAGGTAGTAGCAGTTAACGATTACTTTAATTAATGTGACTTTCAATCGTTAATATCTGAATTCTTCAACACAATTTGTTCGTTTGTGAAACGTTGAGCGAAGTTTTGAGTTCTTCTATAAATACACTTTCGCCTATTCTTTGCAAGTCCCTTGAATTTGGATATTTCTACCGTAAATTTCACAACAGTAATCGAACGAATTCGATGAATAAAATTCGCATTAAATCCCTTTGTGTCTAGCTGGAAAGAGTCTCATTTATTTCAGCTTTTCGGTGGAAAAAAACCGATTTACACACACCATTACAGAAAACAAACAAGCAGACTGACAACTCCAAAGCACACACTTACATTCACTTACAATTTGACTTTCCGTGACAGTTTAAAACGGAGCAGAGGTAAATCTTCGAAGAGTAATCGTCTCCGGAAGTAAACGATACTTTTCGTAAGATCTCCGAGTGTTTTTTTTTTTAAGAGAAGATCGTCGCATAGTCATTTAACTCGCGCGTGTTTGTCATACCTGTACTGTTGTTTATTCAGAGGAATACACATTTTTCCTCTTTAATTGACAGGTGTCACATCATGACAGTTACTTATCAAAAAATGTTCAAAGTTTGCTCGGAAGCCTTTGAAGTTACCTTTACAAATAAAAATGTGCCCTCTGTCTTGAGTACCGCCCTCGGCCTACGGCCTCGGACGGTATCCAAGACCTCGGGCACAGTTTTTGCCAATACGGACCTCCGGCTGGTCAATAACAAAAATACACCGAATGCAAATATGACGTCCAATTTGAATTGCCATTGTTCTGGACTGACTAGCCTCGTCTTCACGTGGAAATACAAAAGGATTAATACATGTGTGAGAGGCTAGTCAGTCCAGAACAATGGCAACTCAAATTGGACGCCATATTTGCATTCGGTGCATATTTATGTACAACGGTCACCACCACAACCAACTACTTACTTAGGAAACGTGACGTTGAAAAGCGAAAAGTGGCGTAACAGTCGCCTGTTTAGTCGAGCTGTGGTGGGCGGAGTTTGTGGATTGTACGATGACAGGTAAGTGACGTCATGTATTTCCCGCCATTGGTGGGTTTCTGGGTCAATAACGCCGCCATGATCAATGTGTTGGCGAACTAACTGCTGAGCGGTCTGGGCACCAAAATTGTTTGCCTACGAGACCAAAGCAAAATAACAAAGATCAGGAGCTTATAAACGCAAATCATGAAAGCGAATTTGTCGTTTCTTTTTGCTCTTAACTAAATCAGGCAAGTTTTTCCCTTTGCGACTTCACGGAAAAAACGGCAGCGCAAAAGGAAAAGACTTGCATTGATGTCACGAGGGAAAACGAAAAACAAAAAAAATAAAACAGGACCACAAGCGTGTCACGGGTGAACTAAGGCCGAAAAATCTCAACGTCATTTTCTTTTCTCTCTGTGAAGATGGAAAAATATGACAAGGTGTCTCCTGACAAGTCTTTGGTCGAGAACTAACGGCCAGTTTTTTACCTTGAATAATTATCAAGCAGAAACTTTTCCAAGACAAAATTGATTATTTCTAGTTTAAACAGGGAATACCATTCCCTCCCTTGTGCATTTACTTGGGAAAATTAAAGCTAAAAAACAGTAAAAGTGACTTAAATATTTCAATTTAAACACTGAAGTTTGGATTTCCAATCACACGGTTGCAGTCTTAAAATTGACCAACGCTGAAAGTACATTATTCCCAGATATAGTCGTTAACTTACTCCGCTCAGATTAAGATCGTCGATCAAACAAGTTAATCTCTTGTTTCCTTTCGGTACGAAAGTTCTGGCGTGTTTCCATTCCAGGCAAGATGACAGTTCTTTCCACAAGCTTCTAGATGTAGTGAACTTGTTACAGAACACTGTCAAACTTAAAACCTCCCCAATATCTCCGCCATGTTGTTTGAGTCGATGACGCAAGATAGATGTCTTTCCGCAACCGGCTTCTCCAACCAGTAAAACCGGTTTTCCGCCATCGCTCAGCAAGCCAACAAGGTGAGAAATACGCTGTTGACAAATTAACAAGTTTAATTGATTTACCAAGAAAAGCATTCAAAGACTCGCAATGCACACTCCATTGAAAATATGTGGGCAAAGTGATATGGATGCTGCAATACTGCGTCAAGACGTACAATGAGTTAGACTTAGTCGGACCAAACCTTTTCATTATTTTCATTCAGGAGTTTTTAGCCTAAATAAGCAAATTCAGCTTAGTTCTGACCTCATTCTGTATTGTGTGAACATATGCTTCATTAGGGATGCCTTCAGCTGCCGTCTGTGAGTACGGAGGAACTGAGTCAGCCCAGCTGAGAAATTCTTGAGTCTCGGGAAACACGTAGTAATTCCACACCTGTTAAAACATGAATATTGCGCCGCTAATGAGCGTTTATTAGCAACATTTGGCTTTGATAACGGCGCTGGGCGTTTAAAATGACAAAAAAGGACGATGAAACAACAAACTAACAAGTTAACAGCCTTTAAAGGCCACTGGAATCTTCGTAAGTGTCATCAGCATGGCAGGGCCAAAATAATGGCTTCCGTAATTTCAGTTACACTCAACTTCATCAGTACATCACTTCAATATCATTTCGACCGGATAAGAAAGTTAATATCACACTGTGTTAGGGGAAGGACTTGAAATAACTAGCGCGTTTGATGTTGATAAATTATTGAAAATGCATAAAAAGTCACTATACATCTCTACGCGTGGACGCTGCCTTCGTTAATCAGTACAAAGTTCTCTTCGACGCCCTCGTTTCGGTAACCTCAGTCACACCTTGGCTCGGAAGTGTATTAATTTGACTTAGTGAGATAACAAATATGACATGGCTGCTAAGGAGAGCGATTTGAAATAATCGGTGTGTCCGAAGCAAGCGAATGCTTAGAACTTGCATAAATAAGCGCCATATATGTACGTGTGGCTGCTGTTTCCATTACTTATCAAACGTCTTCGCAAAGCTCTTGCTGAGTTTAACTAGAAATTAGTACTATGGGGGTAAGCATGTATACATTTGATCACCGACCTCTTCGTCGCCAGGGAGAATCACATAATCTTTCCACTGTTCTCTCCACCACTGACTGAAAAACGGACGATGTTCTTCCACTAACGTACCACCAAAGGCCCACATGGCAGAATAGCAGAAATAATTCTCAAGCTCTGGTGGCATTAAGTCTGAACAGTTTGAAATTAGTGCCTACAAAACACAAATTGACATGCCAAAAGCAGCTGAAGTAAGCCTATAAATATCTCCCTAACAATACTCTTACATACTGGAAGCTTTCGGCTTCAAATCTACGCCCTTTTTATTTTGCAATATTTCAAAAAAAAAAAAAAGAAAAAAAAACAAAGGTAGTCTCGATTATTTTTAGACTACGACAGACTCATGGGCAAACTTTGAAAGAAGTCGATTTTTTTAACTGAAATGCACCAGACCGCTTTTAGAGAGACTGCGTCTAAAGCTCTGCCTGGCTTATACTATTGTGTCTTTTAGTTTCCCCAGCGCTACTCTCAGCCCAAGAGTATATTTGAGTACCAGCGAAATGTTAGAAAGCTTTATAACCGAAGTAACAACCTGTCCAGCAAGATTAGCATACTCGAAGCCGCCTTATGCTGAACCACAAGGATATACTTCAACACTAAAGTATCACAAAGCTTTTATTTTCCAACCTGGTGACAATAATAAAAATTACCAATCCACGATCGAAAAATCAAAAGCCTACCTCTACTAAAGACAGCAGAGTGTTCACCATACCCATCTCGCTGACAGGTACCACGTGACGCAACTTAGACGGTTTGTTTTGCGTTGGTGGTGCTCCTGAAATAGGGGGGACCGATGTTTTGGAAGCCAGGTACGCCAAAGTTGGACCGATATAGCGATCACAAAGGTTTCGTAACTGATCTGCCTCGCGTTCAGAACGCTTGGCGAGCCAACGGTCAACCAAAAGTGGCCAGTTGACATCAGAAGTGTTCATACAGAGCATGCCCACGGAGGAGAGTACCGCTGGACTAAGATTCTCTAGAGTTTCCAGCTTGAAAAGAAAGTCAAAAAGGTTTTGAATAACAAAGTCTAATGTGGCTTTCACGGGCAGTCATCAAGAGTCGTAACCAGAAAAGAACACTTAAAAAGATTATCACCTCCCAAACGATAAGCAAAGCATCTGGAATTTTAATTCGTTCGTTGTTACCAATAACTACAGTTCCTGAAAGCAAATAAATGGAAAGTTAGTAAAAATGACCAAGAAGCAACTATTCCAAAATATTCCTATATTGGCAAAACTAATGCAATCTTAGATAGCCGTAGACACCCAGTTATATTCAAATTGCTCAACTACTTCATCGCAGCAAATCAGTGACTGATATACTAACCTGTATTCTGTACCACTGAACCAAACAATTCCATCTGCAATGGATCGATCTGTTACCGAAATAAACCGAACAAGTCGTACGTAAGTAATGGTTTTATTGAGGTAAAATAATCATTCATTGTGGGTACATTACCGTCCCGTCCAAGTGAAGCCATTTCATCAGAGGCTTTCCCGCAGCTTTGCTTTCTGTCTCCTGGAGACGCAATTGCTGAGCCTGTCGTCTTAAGAGCACAGTTAGGACACCATCTCGCCATTCTCTAGATGAAAAATAAAACAGAGCTAGCTCCGCTGCTATTTAATCTCTAGGATTACTTTTTTCAAGTCGGTATCTACAATCTGGTAAAGGTAATTCGTATAGCATCATCGAAACGTTGAGGGTATCTCTAAAAAAAAAAAAGAAAAGCTGTTGTTTTACAGTGATGTTTTGACAAACAAAAGTTACATTGTAGGACTCCTAACTGATTCTCTTTGCAACAAAAGATCAAAGAAAGAAAAATAACTTATGGGGAAACGTTTAGAGGCAAGCTAGAAAATCGCTAAAGGAAAATGAAACCTGTGCTTAGCCCCAGTGTTACTCTTGTTCGTATATTGTACACTTCAAGAAATAAAAAATTAAGCCACGCTTTGATAATTTCCCTGTGTTCAAATTCCGAGTGCGTGACAAAGAAATGATCCAAGTCTTAAGTGATAACTCAGACCTCGTATCAGAAAAAGAGATAACAAAATTTAATCCACCCCAAGCCCCCCCAACCTGCCTCCTTTTACACACCTAGTTTCAGGGTCTACATATCCAAAAAGTTCTTCTGACTCTACAGCCTCTGTGCAGACTATGTCTGTCTTAACCAAGTGTCCCATCTCTCTGTGAGCTGCACCCAAGGTCCTGATGCACTCGGTTTTACCACATCCACACGGTCCACTTATACACACCTGAGATACAAGAACGGTTTATCAAACAAGTTTGTTTGTTTTCCTTACTCTTTGCTGATCTTTTTGCCTGGATTAGCTAAGTGGTTGGTTATGAATATGATTTTTGAAAAATTTAGAAGAAGTTGGAGCTTTAATTCCATATCTCAGTCTTGGAAGCACATCTTCTGTTGCGAGTACTTAGTGTTTGTTCCAGAGCAAGTGGAATCGGGGTATTATAAGTTTTTTTTGTTATAGGATAAATGTTTCAAAATGCGGACACATCGACGAAGAAAGAGAGTTACGGAGGAACGCACACAAGTTCTTGCCGCTTTTAATTATCGCGGTCGGACCAACAAATATTAGCTATAAAACTCACCAACTTATGTGCTTTGACAAGCTCCGCCAATTGAGCCACTCTGGCTTGAAAAGCGGCACCAGGTTGCAGACCAAGTTTGCCTGTGGCCACTTTTATAGCAGACTGCATATCACTTAGCACTGAAAACCAAAGTTTGTCAATTAAGAGCGAACCTATGTGGATATATGAACCTATGCGGATATACTGTGAATAAACCGTTAATATTATTATTATTGTTATTATTATTATTATATTAATATTATTATTATTATTAATATCGGAGCTTGATTAACGAAATGAGTAGAACTTTCAGATGTGTGAAATTTGTAAGTCTCTACATGAGCTCCCTTGGCGTTTTCTCAGATGAATGCTCTACGTTCTTAGACATGATGAATGACATAGGCATTGCCAAAAAGCAGCAACTTTACATAATCAAGAAAATGATGAATATAGCTATTAGAGCAACATATTACTTTAACATAGTCTTTTGTTGTAGAAATAGGAATTGGGACAACCCAGATTTGATGCAATTTTGATTTTTGTATGTGTGTTGAATAAGCCAATCTCAAGCAGCATTTGTAAATTGCCTATACGTAGTGAGATTTACAATTGTACATTTAAAAACACAACTAAAGTTTCCATTATTATTACTATTATTATAACTCATCTTTGAAAAAGGTTTTGATACATTAAATTATCGACGTACCTTCTAAATTATCTGCACCGGGTTCACCGGTCTTAGACACCACAGGAATCTCCTCTAAATTGCTCACTTGCTCATTCATTTGCATCGTAGTCCCTTGTGAGCCGTAATTTTCAAAGATCATTGGAACCTGAACATTGGGGAACAGGTCTGCCAACAAAGTGGCGAACATGACAGCATCACTGCCGTCCAAACCCGGCATGAACGTGTCTCGTAAGGCAAGCACAACAGCATGCTCCTCGAGTTTGAGCATTTCTTGCACGTCTTGCAGATCGGATGCTTCCTGGTTTTCCACTGGTGCCAGAAGTTCTGAGTGAAGAACAAACCCAGCACACATAGAATCATAAAAAAAAATTGCATCAGGAAAGGAGTTCTACTCGTTCCTAATCAGCCGCAAAGGAGAGACACGATTCTGAGTTTAAGGTAGAAACAAAAGCTCACAGTTTGAACATGGTCACCTTTATGACACAACTTACCATCATGTCTGAGTTCTTCGAGTGGTGCATTCACAGTAGTAGCAACTTCAGTCAGAGACTCTGCACGTTCTGGAACATCTTCCTCTTCGTTCGAGGGCCCTTTACTTTCCGGGACTAACACGTGAAGCTCTTCAGAAGTTGTGCCAAGATGAGACCCTGCATCTTCAATCATTCTTTTCAAAGCATAAGCCCCCCAGCCGACACACTTTTGAAGACATAAACAGAGATCTGCCGGGAGAGGTTTAGAGGAGCTTGGAAGTAGTTGCAGACAGAGATTCCTTAGGGTCACAATCTTGGATGCCAGAGGGGAAACCTGCGTGAAGCCCTGGCTTAAGAGCCATACCTGAATGATGACCTGTAGATCAGGGCCAACAAATTCCACAGGACGGAACATCTCCCACAGATCCACAGGAAGAAAAGTGGCGGATGGCTTGAAGGACGGAAAGAAACCCACTGATGGATCGTATTTCGTTTTGTGCTGGTCGACAGAGTAATTTAATGTCCCAAAGCAAGCGCCTTGCGGCACTAGTGCTATCTCATCGTCGTGAAGAATAACCGTAGACTTGCTTGCTTTCAAACCATCAAGAACGACTGTCACAAGTTGTGTTAAAACAGACAAAACGGGTGGCTGAATGGTCGAGATGTTATTAAGACAAATCCAAGCACCTATTGATAAAGACAAGAAGATGATAAAGGAAAGTACACAAACAAAGATGGCTAGGCATGTGATAACAACATAATCTTAAAGGATCACCGAGAGATATCATAAGTTAAGTTACCGGGACTTTCGAGAAACGGGCCCCAGCGCCGCAAATAGAGAAACATCAGTATCAAGAAAAACGACTGCTAGAACCTAGACAAAGGTAACATAATTTCTCGTTATGATCCGCGTGTATTCCAGGTTTTATTCTACCGACTCACAACAAGCAAGTTACATACCAGAACAGGCAAGACCTCTGAAGATGTCGATCAGAGTGCTTCTGTTCATTGGCGCGGAGCAGTTGAATGTGTACAGCGGATTCCCTAGGATCCTGGCCAGTTCGGTTATTGTTTCTGTCTTTCCAGCTCCCTAAATAAAGAAAACCGCACTTGTACCATATACGGATGTCTTCGATTCTCTCGGCTTATTTTAAGCTCAAAACGACTGGGATTATTACTCCTCCTAGTAGAATACAGAATTTTTCTCCGTTTTCCCGGCCTATTCGCCAACAATAATAGGGACCTTAAGCAACCACGACGGCGACGCCAAGGAAGACTTCGATTAAAAAATGAATTTCTACTCTTGCTTAGAATTTCAAAAATGGCTGCAGGAGCTTACTGTCTCATACAGCGCCGCCGCTCAACTTCAGCATGACGTATAAAGTAACTGTTGAGTTCCAAATGGAAGTTAAGATAATTTGCCGTCGCGGTTTCGGTTCACAGATAACGCAAATTTTGGCGATTTCACGTTATTGTTTTGCATAGGACGGCTAAATGTACAAAGTTTCAAAATGCACGTACGGAGCTATTGTTCTGCCAATTAGATCTCTTGTTTTTCCACGTCCTCGTTACCGTCGCCGTCGCGGTTTCTTAAGGTCCCTGTTAATGGTCAAGTGACTTCCCCGAAAACACAATGGCCTTGGATGAACTCCAGCTCGAACAATTCGATCCCATATCAATGCGACGTCTTTATGGTCAACAATAAGTTAATTGTACCTAAGAAATGTACTGAGAATTTAAGGCTGTTTTTAGTCCACTATTCGTCGTCAGGTTTAACCCGCCTTTGTTGCATTAATCTTCCGTCGCAATCATTGAAACCTGTTGATAATTAGCAACGAGAGAATGTTCATTAATACTTACAAACTCGCCCGTAAAAACTCCGACCATTCTAGTCTTGACTGCTTGAGCTAGACCCACAAAACACTTATCCGTAAGAGGACTGAGAACCAGTCTCGATGTAGTGCCCTGGTATTCGAATCCGTAATCAAATTCCATGTCTAAGATGTCGACTTTGAAAGCCTGCTGTTCTTCTTCCCAGCGGCAACGTGCGTGACACTGCCAATCAAAAGTGTCAACTGGGTTCTTGAGTGCTTCCCACTCTTGTTTATGTTCGATCAGTCTTTGAACCAAGTTCCTCTTGTGTGATAACATGGCGATGATATTACTAATCTTCTGAATCTGGCTTGGAAATAGCAGCATCTTGTTGTTCACGCCTTGAGGTTTTACTTCATCCGGTTCAGGTAGTGCCTTCTGCTTCTGCGACACTCCGGAAATGTTCGAGACTTCTTCGTCGTTTTGTGCCACAGCTGTACCAAGCCGATCTTGACTGGCACTGGTGTTACGACTCATCTCCTTCATAGCTGCTTCCTCAGGGTCACCATCACTATTCACGCCACTGTCGTAATCAACGTCAGCTTCTTGTGGCTTGCCTTCCTTGTCGGCGCCTTTCAGCATCATTGCTGTGGCTTCTAAAATCGTGGTTAGCTTGTCGTAGACTTCTCGTAGGGCTTCTCTGTTCTCGCCGCTTGCCACCTGAGATGAAAAAGTATTTACAAAATCAACGAAAGTTAATGGGAAATTTTCGATCAGATAAATGAATAATAACAATGTACGACCGTGAAACGTAGCCTGTGATACCATCATAAGTCAAAACCAGACTGCAAAACGTATTACTCTATATCTAACGCGAATGTAAGGGACTAAGAGATATCTAAGTCTACAGAAATATTGAAAGTTATGAAAATCCTTTTGTGGGTGTAATGCGTTACCCCTGCCTATGCCACAAGAAACTCTTGTTGGACAGGTGAAGCATTTTGCTTCAGTCATCGCCGACGATCTTTTTCACCTACTTCCTACCACGGGTGATCACAATTTTCTAATGATAGTTTATCTCTTCGCCTTTTTACACCTCTAACCAGTTTTGCCTTCCTTCCGAAAAACAGATGAACACCTTTGTTACAAGCTCTACACAATGTAAAGTGAATACCTGTTTCAGTGATTTATCAATCTTTTTACACAATTCAATTTGTGTTGCCAACAAAACCACTTCAGAACAATTGTCCAGAGTGAACGATCTCTCCACTCTGCCCATACTTCCGGCCGTCCGTGGGGGCTCGTCAGGCTGGGCTGCACCCTCAGCGTTGTCAGGCTGGGCTTCGTTACTTTCCGGCTGGGCAGGAGTAAGCACTGATGTGAGTTGATCCAAGAGAGTTTGCCTCAGGGAACTGATCAAGCCAGGGAGCCAGTTATCAATTGCACCTTCACATAGCACGGACTGGAATGAAATGCTACAAGGTTAACTGGATATCAGACATACCTAAGAGTCAACGTTGCGTCTCTCGAGCCCAATGGTCCATTAACCCTTAAGCCCTAAGAGTGACTAGCACCTTCTTTCTCCTTACAATATGAAACGTGAATAACATATTAAATAAATAATAAATAAATAAATAAATAATGACCTTTATTAGCATACTTCCACATAGTGGCTCTTCGCTACTAATATAAAAACTAACTATATACATAATACTTACAATAAATCAAAATTGATGAAATAGTGAATAATAAAAACTATACTAGATTATCCATTGCATGTCAGTATGTGTCTCTTAAGATTTATACAAAAAAAGTGCATGGTCACTGCAATTCCTCAGCTCCGCAGGAAGCTTATTAAAAGCTTCAGCAGCTTGGTCTTGAGAATGAAGGTCACGAGAATGAAAGAAATGATCAGTGACTAAAAATTCTCATGATTGTTAGACTAATTTTCCTTGCCAACGCCCTAGGAAATGTACAGAGAACAGTATGGAGAATATGCATCAAATATGCGAATGATATGGTGCATAGGGTTAATTGGGGAGTTTATCCTGATTTTAGTAGCACAAAATGCATTC